>NC_086447.1:417737800-418037800 GCF_028390025.1 Pseudophryne corroboree | reverse complement strand
CTGCCGCCGATTTCGATGTTTTCTCCACTTCTGCCGGCTTCTGTCTTCTGGCTCTGCGAGGGGGACGGCGGCGCGGCTCCGGGAACGGACGACAAGGTCAGGTCCTGTGTTCGATCCCTCTGGAGCTAATGGTGTCCAGTAGCCTAAGAAGCGCAACCTAGCCGCAGTTAGTAGGTTTGCTTCTCTCCCCTCAGTCCCACGTAGCAGAGAGTCTGTTGCCAGCAGAAGCTCTCTGAAAATAAAAAAACCTAACTAAAATACTTTCTTATTAGCAAGCTCAGGAGAGCTCACTAAAAGCACCCAGCTCTGTCCGGGCACAGATTCTAACTGAGGTCTGAAGGAGGGGCATAGAGGGAGGAGCCAGTGCACACCAGATAGTACTAAATCTTTCTTTAGAGTGCCCAGTCTCCTGCAGAGCCCGCTATTCCCCATGGTCCTTACGGAGATCCCAGCATCCACTAGGACGTTAGAGAAATACAATTAGAGTATATCTTGTGAATATCCTATATTATATTATTATAAACCTGACGCACCAAGCCCCCTCAGGTTATAGAATATAGGGATAGCAAGTTGAGTGAGAGACACAGAATGAAAATCACCAAGCAAGCTAATGTACACACATATAGTCATAGATGTACAATGCAGAGGTTATTACAAACAATAATACTGCACTGGACTAGCTTATATATAGCTCTGTAAACAATAGATATAACACTGCACAGTAAAGACTGGATGTATATCACAGGGTACTTGTACCAGATAGCCCTGACCAAATGCACTGTTTCTTAACTATCACTGTCTAAATGACATGTAGAATACTTAAGTGTCTTGTAAAGGCACAGCGCTGACTATCAGGCGGCTTTACAAAGGAGGATTTGCCCAAGCAGTCCCAGGAACAGTGTAGTTGAGAGAAATGGCGCCCAAACACTGACTGGGAGTGAGGGAGAGACAGATATACAGCTCCAGGGAACATTTACTGTAAATGGTGCCCTGGGGCAGGGGGAGGGGCTACAGGTCCAAGCCTCATCCCCCTGCTGGACTTAACCACCGGTACTGCGAGCCAATTTAAAATGCTTTATAAGAGAAACCTGACATGTACCCTTGCCCTGGTGGCCTAGTGGGGTCGCCTGTATGCCACAGTGTCCACGCCAGCGCCGCAGCCTCACGAACGGGACCCACTTACCACCTCCCGAAGCGCGGCAACGCGATCCTGGAGAGCCCCAGCCGTGTGTGTCTAACTTGTAGAAAACCAGAGCCTCCTGCTGTAGGTACCCGGCAACCAGGGCACGGGAGTGTACAGCGCCGCTGGGGAGAGATGGAGTAGCAGGGAATGTCTCCTGACATCCACACTCTGCTGCAGCCCTTGTAGTCTTCACTTTACTTCAAAAAAAGCTCTTCTTAGGGCTGCCAGGAGCAGCCCCTCTGTTATGTGCCTGCTATCTGCAGCACCAACTACAAAACTGAGCTCCTGTGCAGGGAGGCGGGGTTATAGAGGAGGCGGGGCTGTGCATCTTGGGAACAGTCAAAGCTTTTGAGCCTGTTGGTGCCTCGGATCAAGATCTTACTCTACACCCCATTGTCTATCCTTGTGGAGCCCAGTGTACCCGCAGCAGAAACATAAATATATCTGCACCCTTTGCAGTGCAACTTGATTTGTTCCAGATTAAAAAAAGTGTTACTTGCCTTACAGAATCATCCCCAATAAATGAACTAAGAGGCAAAGATGAGGCAAAAGCAGCAAAGTTGACAAAAAATACACAATCCAGGTTAAACAGGCAAAAGGCAGGTCTGGTATGAGTGACCCGCACAGGGCCGGCTCCAGGCCTACTAGCACCCTGAGCGAGAAAATTTCAAAGCGCCCCCTCCCATACTCTATGCTCCTGGAGAAGTGGGTGTGGCCTCTGGGAAAGTGGGCGGGGCCTCGCAACTTCATATTATCAAACTATAAATAAATATATTTCCACACCCCCTCTACGCACACAATTAGCAGCATTACACATAACAGCTACAGTACAGTTCATTACACACAATGTCTCCAGTATAGTGCCAGCTACACATAATGTCTACAGTAGTGCAGTGCCAGATAGACATGATATACACCCCAGCAGTGCCAGATAAGACATGACATGCCCCGCAGCAGTGCCAGCTACACATGACATGCCCCCCAGCAGTGCCAGATAGACATGATATACCCCCCAGCAGTGCCAGATAGACATGACATGCCTCGCTGTAGTGCCAGCTATACATGATATGCCCCCCAGCAGTGCCAGCTACACATGATAGTGTTCACTCTAGGATTTTTTTAGGGCAGGGTGCTGATCACGGGGAGGGCACATTTTGCATTCGGGAGGGCACATTTTTAAGTTAGAAGGGCAAAATTATGTACATACCGTAATGTTTGGTGCTCCGAAGGCGCGTATCAAAAATTTAGGGCCGTTGCTTCGTGGGGAAGGGGCGTGGCCACATAATAGTGGCAATTTGCATTACACCACACAGTAGTGCAGCTAATACACATTGCACCAGGTAGAACCTCCTATACACACTGCGACAGGCAGAGCACGTTAGACACTTTGCGCCAGGCAGAGCACTGCGACACATTGCACCAGGTATTGCACTGAGACACGGGAACACTACAGGATATGCCCCCCAGCCGTGCCAGCAACACATGACATGCCCCCCAGCCATGCCAGATGCACATGACATGCCCCCCAGCAGTGCCAGATGCACATGACATGCCCCCCAGTAGTGCCAGATGCACATGACATGCCCCCCCAGCAGTGCCAGATGCACATGACATGCCCCCCCAGCAGTGCCAGATGCACATGACATGCCCCCCCAGCAGTGCCAGATGCACATGACATGCCCCCCAGCAGTGCCAGATACATAAATGCCCCCACAGTGCCAGATACATAAATGCCCCCACAGTACCAGATAAATGCCCCCCACAGTGCCAGATAAATGCCCCCCACAGTGCCAGATACATTAATGCCCCCAGGCCCCCACAGTGCCAGAAATGCCCCCCCCCCCCCCCAGTGTCAGAAATGCCCCAACAGTGCCAGATACATTAAGGCCCCCACAGTGCCAGATAAATGCCCCCCACAGTGCCAGATAAATGCCCCCCACAGTGCCAGATAAATGCCCCCAACAGTGCCAGATAAATGCCCCAACAGTGCCAGATAAATTAATGCCCCCCACAGTGCCAGATTAATGCCCCCACAGTGCCAGATAAATGCCCCCACAGTGCCAGATAAATGCCCCCACAGTGCCAGACAAATGCCCCCACAGTGCCAGACAAATGCCCCCACAGTGCCAGATACATTAATGACCCCCACAGTGCCAGATAAATACCACCACAGTGCCAGATAAATGCCCCCACAGTGCCAGATACATTAATGCCCCCAGGCCCCCACAGTGCCAGATACATTAATGCCCCCCACAGTCCAGATATGCCCCCCACAGTGCCCCCAGTACCTGCTGTGCCGACTATGAGGGAGGGGGAGTGCTGCTGTGCGCGCTGTCTGTGTGAGAGACGCTGTCTGAAACAGAACTGTGCGCGCTGTGCGGCGCCGGTGTCCGACATCAGGCGCCGGCGCCGCATAGCGCACACAGCTCACTGTAGAGAGACAGGAGGCGGCGCGGGAGGACAGCAGTCTACAGGACAGGGCCGGCTCCAGGCTCCGACATGGCGGCGCCAGCGTGCGGCGCCCTTTAAGGGTGGCGCCCTGCGCGGCCGCTCAAGTCGAACATGCCTCGAGCCGGCCCTGGACCAGCACCATAAATTGTTATGCTTAATCTGTGACTACATACGAATTCCTTTCTACAAAAATAAAATAATCCACACTATGGATAAGTACACTATGAGCCTGATACTGATTTGGAAGTAAATAAAAACAAGTAAGTAACTGTGCACCTTGGTAAAACCATGCAGCACTGCCGTCGTCAGTGGGATTGTCACATCCGATGTGCAAAACATCAGATGTGACGGTGTTGCTGATAATCCGCAGGAGCATGCATATCATGGATACACATTAGAAGATATGTCAATCTAATCCGTATATGATTAAGCATCTGTGTACGCAACCACTTCATCGCCCATATCACACCCATAACACAGACCATCCCCATGCATCTAAATACCCATCTAAGCCAGGGTCAGACTAGTGCACAGGTGAACAGGGTAAATCCCCTGTGGGCCCAATTTTCTAAAGGCCTCACCCCTCCTCTAAGGGTCAGTAACTTGGCGGAGCAAGATCATGGATGATCTAGAGTGCTTGATTTGTTTCTATGGAAACAAGATTAGATATCCTACCAATTAAAGTGAGGGGTCCTGACACACCACTGTTACCTCGTTTATAAAGAATCCCTGTTCTTTTCATATCCTCTCTAATGGTAGGCCAAGTCTCTATGTGGTGTTGGCCACACCTCTTAAGCTTGGGCCCCTACCACTGCATTCCCTGGTGGGCACCTCATGCCACTGTCAGACTCTGGCCAAAGGTACCTACATTGCTGACCACACATTAATAAGTGCTCTATTTAAAAGGTAAGACCGAGATAAATTTATATAATGTGATTGTATTAGAGATGTTAGAGACTCATCTAATGAAGTCACCTGGACGTGGTGGATAGGTTCACATATCTGCGCAATTGTGTGCTAAGAACTTCACTCATACTCCATGTTAATTGTGAGGGTTTATTAAAATTATTTTTACTATCCGTGTTCTTAGTGCTTAGAGCATGGGTCTTCAACCTGTGGCCCTCCAGTTGCTGTGAAACTACACATCCCAGCATGCTACAGTTTTGCTATTAAGGTTGGCTAAAACTGAGGCAGGGCATGCTGGGATGTGTAGTTCCAAAGCAGCTGGGATTCCACAGGTTGAAGGCCCATGGATTAGAGTGTGTATCAGCATCTTTCTTTCTCCAGCATAGACTCTGGCCACCTCCCAGTCCCTGCCCAGATACATCTATCACTTTTTCACAACATTTCTAATTCCATGCGTTTCAATCGCTTTTTAACACATGCAACATACACGTTTTTAGAGATTTTCATACACGCACAAAAGCAAACAAAAAAAAATAAAAAATCGCTCAACTTTATGAACATCGGGGGTAATTCCAAGTTGATCGCAGCAGGATTTTTTTTTAGCAATTGGGCAAAACCATGTGCACTGCAGGGGGGGCAGATGTAACATGCGCAGAAAGAGTTAGATTTGGGTGGGTTATTTTGTTTCTGTGCAGTGTAAATACTGGCTGCTTTATTTTTACACTGCAATTTAGATTGCAGACTGAACACACCACACCCAATTCTAACTCTCTCTGCACATGTAATATCTGCCCCCCCTGCAGTGCACATGGTTTTGCCCAATTGCTAACAGAATTCCTGCTGCGATCAACTTGGAATTACCCCCATCATTCAAAGGTGTTCTGTACAGAGCAAAGTTCCTCACACATCAGCAACAATCAACCAGCCCTCTCTGTAAAGAATGGTAGCAGACCACTTTGTGTTTGAGCCACGCTTTGACTGACAATTTTTTCTAGTTCTTAACACTTGGTAATGGCTAATGATTCTTTTTTTTTAATCCTTGGATTCCGCCCGGAACTAATTTGCTATCTAATACCACAACACATCCATCATTGGAAACTACTTCTATCTGTACAGGTTCTGTGATGATTGATTCAAACTTCAAAATTTTCATGTTTTTATAATATCCAGGTCTATAATATTGGCACAATTATGCAAATTATTCAACACTTTACAACAGCCCTCCTACTACCCCAACCTCAACCCCTTTCTATTTATAGCCCCTAAACCAAATCAGTATTAAATGGAGTCTCACAACGCCAGCTTAAATTCGGTATCCGTTCAGATGGTCGACCATGTTATGGTCGACAGTCATTAGGTCGACCACTATTGGTCGACATGGACATGGTCGACATGGACACATGGTCGACACACGAAAATGGTCGACGCATGAAAGGTCGAAACATGAAAAGGTCGACATGAGTTTTTTAACTTTTTTTTCTTTTGGGGAACTTTTCCATACTTTACGATCCACGTGGACTACGATTGGAACGGTAATCTGTGCCGAGCGAAGCGGTAGCGGAGCGAAGGCACCATGCCCGAAGCATGGCGAGCGAAGCGAGCCATGCGAGGGGACGCGGTGCACTAATTGGGGTTCCCAGTCACTTTACGCAAAAAACGACACCAACAAAAGTTAAAAAACCCATGTCGACCTTTTCATGTGTCGACCTTTCATGTGTCGACCATGTGTCCATGTCGACTATGTCAATGTCGACCAATAGTGGTCGACCTAATGACTGTCGACCATAACATGGTCGACCATCTGAACGCATACCGAATTTAAGCTGGCGTTGTGAGACTCCATTTAATACTGATTTGGTTTAGGGGTTATAAATAGAAAGGGGTTGAGGTTGGGGTAGTAGGAGGGCTGTTGTAAAGTGTTGAATAATTTGCATTATTGTGCCAATATTATAGACCTGGATATTATAAAAACATGAAAATTTTGAAGTTTGAATCAATCATCACAGAACCTGTACAGATAGAAGTAGTTTCCAATGATGGATGTGTTGTGGTATTAGATAGCAAATTAGTTCCGGGCGGAATCCAAGGATTAAAAAAAAGAATCTAATGACTGTCGACCATAACATGGTCGACCATTCATACCGGAACCCTTAAATTCTTAGGCTCCACTATGAACTCAATATTAATTAAATCCCACCATTAGATTAAGTAGCCCCACCATTTAATGAATAGCCCCAACCATTATCAACCAACAAATTAATATTGACTAGCACCCACCAATAAATAAGAGCCCAAACCAGCCATCCACTTAAACTTGGGGTATCTGAACGTCAATTAAATATTTTGTTGAGGTATATAGCCGATCTACGTTTGCCTCTGACAATGACAGGCTGACTGATTGAACCACAGCTATAAAATAAGAATTTACTCACCGGTAATACTATTTCTCGTAGTCCGTAGTGGATGCTGGGTACTCCGTAAGGACCATGGGGAATAGACGGGCTCCGCAGGAGACTGGGCACTCTAAAAGAAAGATTAGGTACTATCTGGTGTGCACTAGCTCCTCCCTCTATGCCCCTCCTCCAGACCTCAGTTAGGGAAACTGTGCCCGGAAGAGCTGACACTACAAGGAAAGGATTTGGAATCCCGAGTAAGACTCATACCAGCCACACCAATCACACCGTACAACTTGTGATAACTATACCCAGTTAACAGTATGAACAACAAATGAGCCTCATTAACAGATGGATCATAACACAACCCTTTAGTTAAGCAATAACTATATACACGTATTGCAGAGAGTCCGCACTGGGTACTCCGTAAGGACCATGGGGATTATACCAAAGCTCCCAAACGGGCGGGAGAGTGCCGATGACTCTGCAGCACCGCATGAGCAAACTCAAGGTCCTCCTCAGCCAGGGTATCAAACTTGTAGAATTTTGCAAACGTGTTTGACCCCGACCAGGTAGCAGCTCGGCAAAGTTGTAATGCCGAGACCCCTTGGGCAGGCGCCCAAGAAGAGCCCCCTTCCTCGTGGAATGGGCTTTTACTGAATTAGGATGCGGCAGTCCAGCCGCAGAATGTGCAAGTTGAATCGCGCCACAGATCCAGCGAGCACTAGTCTGCTTAGAAGCAGGAGCACCCAGCTTGTTGGGTGCATGCAGGATAACAGCGAGTCAGTATTTTGACTCTAGCCGTCCTGGAAACAGAAATTTTCAGGGCCCGGACTACATCCAGCAACTTGGAGGCCTCCAAGTCCCGAGTAGCCGCAGGCACCACAAAAGGTTGGTTCAATGAAGCGCTGATACCACCTTAGGGAGAAATTGGGGACGAATCCTCAATTCTGCCCTGTCCCTATGGAAGATCAGATAAGGGCTTTCACATGACAAAGCCGCCAATTCTGACACACGCCTAGCCGAAGCCAAGGCCAAATATATATGACCACTTTCCACGTGAGATATTTCAACTCCACGTTCTGAAGTGGCTCAAAACAATGTGATTTTAGGAAAACCAACACTACGTTGAGATCACAAGGTGCCATTGGAGGCACAAAAGGGGGCTGAATATGCAGCACTCCCTTAACAACGTCTGAACTTCAGGCAGCGTCTTTCCTAGCCTTTAACAGCGTAGGAATCACTTCATCTGGAACGCCCTTTTCCGTTAGGATCCTGCGTTCAACCGCCAAGCCTTCAAACGCAGCCGCGGTAAGTCTTGGAACAGACAGGGCCCCTGCAGTAACAGGTCCGTCTGAGAGACAGAGGCCATGGGTCCTCCGATCATTTCTTGTAGTTCTGGGTACCAAGTTCTTCTCGGCCAATCCGGAACTACGAGTATAGTTCTTACTCCTCTCTTACTTACTATCCTCAGTACCTTGGGTATGAGAGGAAGAGGAGGGAACACATAAACCTACTGGTACACCCACGGTGTCACTAGTGCGTCCACAGCTATCGCCTGAGGGTCTCTTGACCTGGCGCAATACTTTTTTAGCTTTTTGTTGAGGTGGGACGCCATCATGTCCACCTGTGGCCGTTCCCAACGGTTCACAATCTGTGTGAAGACTTCTGGATGAAGTCCCCACTCTCCCGGGTGGAGGTCGTGCCTGCTGAGGAAGTCTGCTTCCTAGTTTTCCACACCCGGAATGAACACTGCTGACAGTGTTGGCACGTGATACTCCGCCCATCGGAGAATCCTTGTGGCTTCTGCCAACGCCATCCTGCTTCTTGTGCCGCCTTGTCGGTTTACATGGGCGACAGCCGTGGTGTTGTCTGACTGAATCAGCACCGGCTGGTTTTGAAGCAGGGGTTCTGCTTGCCTTAGGGCATTGTAAATGGCCCTTAGGTCCAGAATATTTATGTGTAGAGAAGTCTCCTGACTCGACCATTGTCCTTGGAATTTTCATCCCTGAGTGACTGCTCCCCAACCTCGGAGGCTTGCATCCGCGGTCGCCAGGACCCAGTCCTGAATGCCGAATCTGCGGCCCTCGAGAAGATGAGCACTTTGCAGCCACCACAGCAAAGACACCCTGGCCCTCGGGGACAGGGTGATCAACTGATGCATCTGAAGATGCGATCCTCACTTGTCTAACAGGTCCCACTGAAAGTTCCTTGCATGGAACCTGCCAAAGGGAATTGCTTCGTAAGAAGTTACCACCTTTTCCAGGACTCACGTGCAATGATGCACCGACACCTGTTTTGGTTTTAGGAGGTCTCTGACCAGAGATGACAACTCCTTGGCCTTCTCCTCCGGGAGAAACACCTTCTTCTGTTCTGTGTCCAGAACATGCCCAATATCAGCAGACGCGTCGTAGGAACCAGCTGCGACTTTGGGATATTCAGAATCCAGCCGTGCTGTTGTAGCACTTCCTGAGATAGTGCTACTCCGATCAACGACTGCTCCTTGGACCTCGCCTTTATAAGGAGATCGTCCAAGTACGGGATAATTATAACTCCCTTCTTTCGAAGGAATATCATCATTTTTTTGGCCATTACCTTGGAACACACCCTCGGTGCCGTGGACAGACCAAACGGCAACGTCTGGAATTGGTAATGGCAGTTCTGTACCACAACCTTGAGGTACTCCTGGTGAGGTGGGTAAATGGGGACATGTAGGTAAGCATCCATGATGTCCAGTGATACCATGTAATCCCCCTCTTCCAGGCTTGCAATAACCGCCCTGAGCGATTTCATTTTGAACTCGAACTTCCTTATAAAAGTGTTCAAGGATTTCAAATTTAGAATGGGTCTCACCGAACCGTCTGGTTTCGGTACCACAAACATTGTGGAATAGTAACCCCGTCCCTGTTGAAGGAGGGGAACTTTTATTATCACCTGCTGGAGGTACAGCTTGTGAATTGCCGCCAGTACTACCTCCCTGTCCTGGGGAGTAGTTGGCAAGGCAGATTTGAGGTAACGAGGGGGAGACGCCTCGAATTCCAGCTTGTATCCCTGCGATACCACTTGTAGAACCCAGAGATCCACCTGTGAGCGAACCCACTGGTCGCTGAAGTTCCGGAGACGCGCCCCCACCGCACCTGGCTCCGTCTGTGGAGCCCAGCGTCATGCGGTGGACTCAGTAGAAGCAGGGGAGGATTTTTGTTCCTGGGAACTGGCTGTCTGGTGCAGCTTTTTCCCTCTCCCCCTGCCTCTGGGCAGAAAGGAAGCACCTTTGATCCGCTTGCCTTTCTGAGGCCGAAAGGACTGTACCTGATAGTACGGTGCTTTCTTAGGTTGTGAGGGAGCCTGAGGTAAAAATGTCGATTTCCCAGCTGTTGCTGTGGATACGAGGTCCGAGAGACCATCCCCAAACAATTCCTCACCCTTATAAGGCAAAACCTCCATGTGCCTTTTAGAATCAGCATCACCTGTCCACTGCCGGGTCCATAATACCCTCCTGGCAGAAATGGACATTGCATTAATTCTAGATGCCAGCCGGCAAATATCCCTCTGTGCATCCCTCATATATAAGACGACGTCTTTAATATGCTCTATGGTCAGCAAAATCGTACCCCTGTCGAGGGTATCAATATTATCTGACAGGGTATCAGACCACGCTGCAGCAGCACTACACATCCATGCTGAAGCAATTGCAGGTCTCAGTATAGTACCTGAGTGTGTATATACAGACTTCAGGATAGCCTCCTGCTTTCTATCAGCAGGCTCCTTCAAGGCGGCCGTATCCTGAGACGGCAGTGCCACCTTTTTTGACAAGCGTGTGAGCGCCTTATCCACCCTAGGAGATATCTCCCAACGTGACCTATCCTCTGGCGGGAAAGGGTACGCCATCAGTAACTTTTTAGAAATTACCAGTTTCTTATCGGGGGAACCCCACGCTTCTTCACACACTTCATTCAACTCATCTGATGGGGGAAAAAACACTGGCTGCTTTTTCTCCCCAAACATAATACCCTTTTTAGTGGTACCTGGGGTAATGTCAGAAATGTGTAACACATTTTTCATTGCCGTAATCATGCAACGGATGCCCCTTGTGGATTGTGTATATGTCTCATCCTCGTCGACACTGGAGTCAGACTCCGTGTCGACATCTGTGTCTGCCATCTGAGGTAGCGGGCGTTTGTGAGCCCCTGATGGTCTTTGAGACGCCTGGGCAGGCACGGGCTGAGAAGCCGGCTGTCCCACGGCTGCTACGTCATCCAGCCTTTTATGTAAGGAGTTGACACTGTCGGTTAATACCTTCCACATATCCATCCACTCTGGTGTCGACCCCGCAGGGGGTGACATCACATTTATCGGCACCTGCTCCGCCTCCACATAAGCCTCCTCATCAAACATGTCAACACAGCCATACCGACACACCGCACACACACAGGGAATGCTCTGACTGAGGACAGGACCCCACAAAGTCCTTTGGGGAGACAGAGAGAGAGTATGCCAGCACACACCACAGCGCTATATAATTAGGGATTTACACTAACGCCAAATGATTTTTCCCTATAGCTGCTTTACATGTATAGTTTGCGCATAAATTTAGTGCCCCCCCTCTCTTTTTTACCCTTTGAGCCTGGAAACTGCAGGGGAGAGCCTGGGGAGCTGTCTTCCAGCGGAACTGTGAAAAGAAAATGGCGCCAGTGTGCTGAGGGAGATAGCCCCGCCCCCTTCACGGCGGACTTCTCCCGCTCTTTTATTAATATTATGGCAGGGGATTTTTGCACATATATAGTTTATTAGACTATATTATGTGCTGTTTTGCCAATTTAAGGTACTCTAATTGCAGCCCAGGGCGCCCCCCCCAGCGCCCTGCACCCATCAGTGACTGGAGTATGTGGTGTGCATAGGGAGCAATGGCGCACAGCTGCAGTGCTGTGCGCTACCTTAATGAAGACCGGAGTCTTCAGCCGCCGATTTCCAGGACATTCTTCTTGCTTCTGGCTCTGCAAGGGGGACGGCGGCGCGGCTCCGGGACCGGACGACCGAGGCTGGGCCTGTGTTCGATCCCTCTGGAGCTAATGGTGTCCAGTAGCCTAGAAGCCCAAGCTAGCTGCAAGCAGGTAGGTTCGCTTCTCTCCCCTAAGTCCCTCGTAGCAGTGAGTCTGTTGCCAGCAGATCTCACTGAAAATAAAAAACCTAATAAATACTTTCTTTACTAGAAGCTCAGGAGCGCCCCTAGTGTGCAACCAGCTCGAGCCGGGCACAGATTCTAACTGGGGTCTGGAGGAGGGGCATAGAGGGAGGAGCCAGTGCACACCAGATAGTAACTAATCTTTCTTTTAGAGTGCCCAGTCTCCTGCGGAGCCCGTCTATTACCCAGCATCCACTAGGATGTCCGAGAAATATGTATTGCCTGTTTTTGTATACCTTTAAAATACAATATCTCCAAAATCCCATTTCATCACAGTTTGCAGCTTTGACAATAAAACTTATCACTCACCATTGTGAAACAGTCCTTCCCCTTGAAGTAGTGTAGCATTATCCTTTTGGATTTCAGCTTCAATTTTTACTAAAGGTGGGCTCTCTGGTAGAATGTCAATTCCGATAATAAAATTTGATCCTGGACGTATGTCTAAGGGAGACGTAATCAGGAACGTGGACCTAGTAAAGTAACACACAGTAGCTGTCAATTGTCGTTTAGTATAAAATAATGTGCTCTTTCTATTAAAATATTACCCAAGTCCATTCCTACACCTACCATATCTGAATGTGATAACTTTATTACATCAATGTTTAAAGAAAAATCAAACGTGGATTTATCCACAAGTAACATAAGCTTGAGCCTTGTCCCTGACACTATGGCTAACAAATGGACTGGTAGTTACGAGTGGCTGCTTTGTTTAATGTGAGTACCAATTTAAAATTATGAGTATACAAACAATAAGGACAGTTTTAAAGTAGCAAAATGAAAGCATGGGACAAATTCAAACATCATTGGCTACATGGCAGGCACGCATATTAAGGAATGCAGGGCTGTGAATTCCTTACTGCAGTCCCTGACTGGAGTGCTGCTGGTCCGGGTGGGCAGCAGCCATTTTGCAGCTACTGGCTGGCTGCTCGGGGGGCACTCAGGGTCCTATTAGTTCCCTCAGCGCACTGCACCCCATGACACTGACTGGTGTCCCCTTGCCGGTCCGCTCTGGACAGGTACAGGTCCTGGACTGAGGGAAGGTCAGCCCGATGATCTTCTCTGCGGTTCTGACCACCTTTTGGAGCCTGCATCTGTACCTCGCGCTAGTGGAGCCGTACCATACCAGTATCGAGGAGCACAGTACCAACTCCACAATCGCGGAGTAAAAGAGGAGCAGAAGCTTCTGTGGGATGTTGAACTTCCTTAGTTGACTGAGGAAGAACAACCTCTGCTGCGCTTTCCCGACAGTGGTGTCAGCGTTGGACCCCCGTTTAAGGTCCCGGGAGATTGTGGTCCCTAGGAACTTGAAGGAGTCCACTAGCGATACCACACTGTACAGCAATCGTTAGCAGAGGTGCCTTAGTTGACTTCTTTCTGAAGTCCACTATCATCTCGACAGTTTTGAGGGGGTTGAGTTCAAGGTTGTTGTGGCTGCACCACTGGGCCATTCGGTCTACTGATTTGTCCCCGTCCTTGATGAGGCTGATGACGGTGGTGTCGTAAGCAAATTTGATGATCTTTACTGATTGCCCCTCTGAGGTGCAGTCATTTGTGTACAGGGAGAAGAGCAGGGGTGAGAGGACACAGCCCTGAGGAGCCTCTGTACTAATGGACTGCGCTTGAGAGGTGAATTCCCCCGCTTTCACCACCTGTGTCCTATCTGTCAGGAAGTCTACTATCCAGGAACAGTTAGCTTCTGGGACCCCTAGGTGAAGTAATTTAGGGTGGAGGATGCTGGGGACGATTGTATTGAAGGCCGAGCTGAAATCGACAAACAGGACCCTCGCGTAGGTACCGGGAATGTCTAGGTACTGCAAAATGTAGTGCAGGCCCAGGGTGACTGCATCCTCGGCACACCGATTCGATCGATAGGCGAACTGTAGGGGGTCCAGTTGGGGGCCAGTCACAGTTTTCAGGAGATTCAAAACCAGACGCTTGAACGTTTTCATGACCACAGACGTCTGTTATCGGCCTGTAGTCGTTCAGGTTTGTGATAGAGGGTTTCTTGGGGACAGGGACGACAGTGGCCCTATTGACGCAGGAAGGGACTTTCTGTAGCTCCAGCGATTTTTTGAAGATCTTGGTTAATATGGGGGCGAGCTGACCCGCACATGCTCTGAGGGCAGATGGTGACACTCAGTCTTACTTCTAAAGAGAAATGGTACTGCTTTGCTTTATGGAAAATGGATTCAAACTAGAGTGGCTAATCCTGGGCTTTTTTTTCAATCCCGGTAATCGGAATTGAAAAATGATCAATCCCGGGATACCGGGGATTGGTTTCTTTTCAATGTGTGTCACCCCAGCCCACATAACTCACCCTCATTCAAGGGTGGGTCTTCTTGCTGTGGGGAGGTGAGGTGGGGTGCAGTTCGGATGGCAGGCGGCTGGCTGCGCAGTGTGACCCAACTTCACGTCGCGCTGCGCAGTGTGCACAGCCAGGGGAAGGGGGAGCTTAGCAGGGGGAGTCGGGCAGCTTCTGAGCCTCCTGAGAATGCACAACGCTGCCGGGCGTGGAAAAAACAAAGAGGCTGGCCAATCTCGAAATGCCTAGGATGGGAGCTTCCAATACCGGGATTGAATTCCGGCCAATTTTTGACTAAAATCCCGGGATCACACCGATCCCGGGATTTGCCACCATAATTTAAACTGAATGGGGTCACTGTTCTAATTTACTGGTTGCAGTTCTAGAGAAAAAAAATCAATATAAATTGTCAAACTATGCACCTAACTCAAGGCAAGTCCCCCTTAGGGAGGTGTATTATGTACTTCAAAATCATCAGGAAATTTAGTCATTCATAATGATTTCAATTACTGTAGGACATCTTACTCTTTACACTACAGCACTAGGCCCCTTGGATGCATTCAGATAACTTCTTGAGGCACATGATTACACGATATGTGGAGAACATAAAACCCCAGTGGTAGGAATATACTCTCTCCAGTTTACATTACACTAACACTCGAATTGATTATGTCTTAAAGGAGAAATGGACATTGCAACATATTAGCAAAATTAGATATTTTACAAATTACAGCAGGCCATGCCCCTATGACAGTGGTTCTCAAACTGTGTGCCGTGGCACCCTGGGGTGCCTCAGGACACTTGCAGGGGTGCCCTGGGTTGGTGGTCCAGGACCAATTAAAATTATTTATGGTCAATGTAATAGGCAAACCAGTGCTGGTGGCTGGCAATCATAAAATATGTGGACAAAAAAAAGCAAATCTTGTCACTCACCAGTTAAACCTAAGAATGACATAAAAACAAAATATACTTAATTTAATATAGCTTTCTAAATTACTCAATAAAAAACTTTTGGCCTAGGTTTGCCATAAAAAAATTCTGATACTCTAGGGCACCGTGATTCAAAAAAGTTGAAAATCACTGCCCTATGACATTGGGACTCAATCCATACCCACACCATTCCTAGAGAACGGCATCTCATTAACTACTTGCTATTGTAACTTTACTTGACAAAACCACTGTCAGAGAATCCATTCTGACCTACATTCAAACTAACCAATCAATCCACAGAGACTTCCATTTTAAACGAATAGTGCTGCCTGAATACTGGGGTACTGCAAACCAATCTGGTGCAAGACTTCAAAAAAAGACTTAAAACACAAGCTTAGAGGCCAAGTGTACATCTATTGAATCTCAAAATAATCTATATATTAATAATCTATATATAAACATCTAAAGTTAGCAGAGAATAACTAATATTTGTCAGAAATCAACTACTTTCAAATTTACGGTCGTCAAAGGTTCTGTATCTTTGGGAATATGGGGCCTAATTCAGACCAGACTGCTTCTCTGCAAATTTTCAGAGGTCTGTGATCAGATAGTCGCCGCCCAGACAAGAGTGAAAACCTGCCCCGTGCAAGTGTGCGAATGCATGCGTGCGCCATGTGAAAACTTCGCCAGACAGCGGACATCTGCAAATCTGTTCGCAACTCACTCACCATCTAATGATTTTTCCAGTCTGTGCAGCCTGTGTGTAGCCCAGAACTTACTCCTACAGTGCGATACAAACAGTATCACAAACAGTATCACAGTATCACTGACGTCACACACCCTCCCAGAAAACGGCCAGTTACCACCCACAAACGTCCGCTTCCCGTCATTCGCCTTGCATACACCTAGAGATCAAAATTTGTACACCATTCTGTTGCTGTTTGGCGTCACGCCTTTGCATTGTGGTGCATATGCATGTACAGTCATTCGATAATTGGCCGCTGTGCGAATTCGCACAACAGCGATCAGGTCTGAATTAGGCCCTCAGTAAGTAGGATTCAGGTGATAACAAAATAAGGAAAACAGCCTAAAAATTGGACATCTAACAAGCAGGGTCCAAAGTATAAAATACTGCAACCACATCAAGCATGTAAAATTTTATGCTGAACTACATAATTTTTAGAATGACAGCCACATACCACAACCTTCAGTGGACTCTGGGACTAATTCACTATGGACAGCCATTGAGGCTGAAATAGCGATTTTCACAAACTCTTGCTAAAAATCGCAAGTGAAGAGCCACCCAGAAAGGATAACAGACGCTCACCGATGTGTTCGCAAATCTGTGTACGCATTAGCAGAATCGCAATGCACACGCAAAAAACATACACAATCCACAGTTGCGGCTGACCCCAGCATACACAAAATAATGAGAATGTAGTTGCACCGGACGCCATGTTTTTCATTGCAGCGTTCGCCGATGTCAGATACACGCCTCGAAAACGACCATGACACTCCTGCGTTATATGTACAAACAGAAGAACACAGAATTGCCTTATGATGGTGCACATGGATTCTTATAAAACGTAACTTTTAATTCGTGAATAATGAATAAAAACTTACGAAATATTTTAAAAAACAGATACTAGTGAAAAGATAGGAAAAGGTGTTTAAAATATGGCCCCCTGCGCACTGGTCAGCCGCCAATAACACATATATGTATATATAATTATTAATTTATTGTATCATATTGCCATAATATCCGTATCAACTTGTGTTAAGCACATGTAATATTAGAGTTATTCAGTCAGTTAGATACATGTAGCACTGTTATGCCTGCAAGTGATCTCTTATAAAAGTGTGTATGTATAAATACACCCTAAGTGTGTTACATACTATAATGAGGGGCAACTCTGTATAATCAGAGATAATGCTATATGATTAACTTTATATGCCCATTGCTTTTGATAACTGAGAAGAAAGATCTCTAAATTCTAGAGATGAGCGCTGGAAATTTTTCGGGTTTTGTGTTTTGGTTTTGGGTTAGGTTCCGCGGCCGTGTTTTGGGTTCGACCGCGTTTTGGCAAAACCTCACCGAATTTTTTTTGTCGGATTCGGGTGTGTTTTGGATTCGGGTGTTTTTTTCAAAAAACCCTAAAAAACAGCTTAAATCATAGAATTTGGGGGTCATTTTGATCCCAAAGTATTATTAACCTCAAAAACCATAATTTACACTCATTTTCAGTCTATTCTGAATACCTCACACCTCACAATATTATTTTTAGTCCTAAAATTTGCACCGAGGTCGCTGTGTGAGTAAGATAAGCGACCCTAGTGGCCGACACAAACACCGGGCCCATCTAGGAGTGGCACTGCAGTGTCACGCAGGATGTCCCTTCCAAAAAACCCTCCCCAAACAGCACATGACGCAAAGAAAAAAAGAGGCGCAATGAGGTAGCTGTGTGAGTAAGATAAGCGACCCTAGTGGCCGACACAAACACCGGGCCCATCTAGGAGTGGCACTGCAGTGTCACGCAGGATGTCCCTTCCAAAAAACCCTCCCCAAACAGCACATGACGCAAAGAAAAAAAAGAGGCGCAATGAGGTAGCTGACTGTGTGAGTAAGATAAGCGACCCTAGTGGCCGACACAAACACCGGGCCCATCTAGGAGTGGCACTGCAGTGTCACGCAGGATGGCCCTTCCAAAAAACCCTCCCCAAACAGCACATGACGCAAAGAAAAAAAGAGGCGCAATGAGGTAGCTGACTGTGTGAGTAAGATAAGCGACCCTAGTGGCCGACACAAACACCGGGCCCATCTAGGAGTGGCACTGCAGTGTCACGCAGGATGGCCCTTCCAAAAAACCCTCCCCAAACAGCACATGACGCAAAGAAAAAAAGAGGCGCAATGAGGTAGCTGACTGTGTGAGTAAGATAAGCGACCCTAGTGGCCGACACAAACACCGGGCCCATCTAGGAGTGGCACTGCAGTGTTACGCAGGATGGCCCTTCCAAAAAACCCTCCCCAAACAGCACATGACGCAAAGAAAAAAAGAGGCGCAATGAGGTAGCTGACTGTGTGAGTAAGATAAGCGACCCTAGTGGCCGACACAAACACCGGGCCCATCTAGGAGTGGCACTGCAGTGTCACGCAGGATGGCCCTTCCAAAAAACCCTCCCCAAACAGCACATGACGCAAAGAAAAAGAAAAGAAAAAAGAGGTGCAAGATGGAATTGTCCTTGGGCCCTCCCACCCACCCTTATGTTGTATAAACAGGACATGCACACTTTAACCAACCCATCATTTCAGTGACAGGGTCTGCCACACGACTGTGACTGATATGACGGGTTGGTTTGGACCCCCACCAAAAAAGAAGCAATTAATCTCTCCTTGCACAAACTGGCTCTACAGAGGCAAGATGTCCACCTCATCATCATCCTCCGATATATCACCGTGTACATCCCCCTCCTCACAGATTATCAATTCGTCCCCACTGGAATCCACCATCTCAGCTCCCTGTGTACTTTGTGGAGGCAATTGCTGCTGGTCAATGTCTCCGCGGAGGAATTGATTATAATTCATTTTAATGAACATCATCTTCTCCACATTTTCTGGATGTAACCTCGTACGCCGATTGCTGACAAGGTGAGCGGCGGCACTAAACACTCTTTCGGAGTACACACTTGTGGGAGGGCAACTTAGGTAGAATAAAGCCAGTTTGTGCAAGGGCCTCCAAATTGCCTCTTTTTCCTGCCAGTATAAGTACGGACTGTGTGACGTGCCTACTTGGATGCGGTCACTCATATAATCCTCCAGCATTCTTTCAATGTTGAGAGAATCATATGCAGTGACAGTAGACGACATGTCCGTAATCGTTGTCAGGTCCTTCAGTCCGGACCAGATGTCAGCATCAGCAGTCGCTCCAGACTGCCCTGCATCACCGCCAGCGGGTGGGCTCGGAATTCTGAGCCTTTTCCTCGCACCCCCAGTTGCGGGAGAATGTGAAGGAGGAGATGTTGACAGGTCGCGTTCCGCTTGACTTGACAATTTTCTCACCAGCAGGTCTTTCAACCCCAGCAGACTTGTGTCTGCCGGAAAGAGAGATCCAAGGTAGGTTTTAAATCTAGGATCGAGCACGGTGGCCAAAATGTAGTGCTCTGATTTCAACAGATTGACCACCCGTGAATCCTTGTTAAGCGAATTAAGGGCTCCATCCACAAGTCCCACATGCCTAGCGGAATCGCTCCGTGTTAGCTCCTCCTTCAATGTCTCCAGCTTCTTCTGCAAAAGCATGATGAGGGGAATGACCTGACTCAGGCTGGCAGTGTCTGAACTGACTTCACGTGTGGCAAGTTCAAAGGGCATCAGAACCTTGCACAACGTTGAAATCATTCTCCACTGCACTTGAGACAGGTGCATTCCACCTCCTATATCGTGCTCAATTGTATAGGCTTGAATGGCCTTTTGCTGCTCCTCCAACCTCTGAAGCATATAGAGGGTTGAATTCCACCTCGTTACCACTTCTTGCTTCAGATGATGGCAGGGCAGGTTCAGTAGTTTTTGGTGGTGCTCCAGTCTTCTGTACGTGGTGCCTGTACGCCGAAAGTGTCCCGCAATTCTTCTGGCCACCGACAGCATCTCTTGCACGCCCGTCGTTTTTTAAAAAATTCTGCACCACCAAATTCAAGGTATGTGCAAAACATGGGACGTGCTGGAATTTGCCCATATTTAATGCACACACAATATTGCTGGCGTTGTCCGATGCCACAAATCCACAGGAGAGTCCAATTGGGGTAAGCCATTCTGCGATGATCTTCCTCAGTTGCCGTAAGAGGTTTTTAGCTGTGTGCGTATTCTGGAAAGCGGTGATACAAAGCGTAGCCTGCCTAGGAAAGAGTTGGCGTTTGCGAGATGCTGCTACTGGTGCCGCCGCTGCTGTTCTTGCGGCGGGAGTCCATACATCTACCCAGTGGGCTGTCACAGTCATATAGTCCTGACCCTGCCCTGCTCCACTTGTCCACATGTCCGTGGTTAAGTGGACATTGGGTACAACTGCATTTTTTAGGACACTGGTGAGTCTTTTTCTGACGTCCGTGTACATTCTCGGTATCGCCTGCCTACAGAAGTGGAACCTAGATGGTATTTGGTAACGGGGGCACACTGCCTCAATAAATTGTCTAGTTCCCTGTGAACTAACGGCGGATACCGGACGCACGTCTAACACCAACATAGTTGTCAAGGCCTCAGTTATCCGCTTTGCAGCAGGATGACTGCTGTGATATTTCATCTTCCTCGCAAAGGACTGTTGGACAGTCAATTGCTTACTGGAAGTAGTACAAGTGGGCTTACGACTTCCCCTCTGGGATGACCATCGACTCCCAGCAGCAACAACAGCAGCGCCAGCAGCAGTAGGCGTTACACGCAAGGATGCATCGGAGGAATCCCAGGCAGGAGAGGAATCGTCAGAATTGCCAGTGACATGGCCTGCAGGACTATTGGCATTCCTGGGGAAGGAGGAAATTGACACTGAGGGAGTTGGTGGGGTGGTTTGCGTGAGCTTGGTTACAAGAGGAAGGGATTTACTGGTCAGTGGACTGCTTCCGCTGTCGCCCAAAGTTTTTGAACTTGTCACTGACTTATTATGAATGCGCTGCAGGTGACGTATAAGGGAGGATGTTCCGAGGTGGTTAACGTCCTTACCCCTACTTATTACAGCTTGACAAAGGGAACACACGGCTTGACAAATGTTGTCCGCATTTCTGGTGAAATACTTCCACACCAAAGAGCTGATTTTTTTGGTATTTTCACCAGGCATGTCAACGGCCATATTCCTCCCACGGACAACAGGTGTCTCCCCGGGTGCCTGACTTAAACAAACCACCTCACCATCAGAATCCTCCTGGTCAATTTCCTCCCCAGCGCCAGCAACACCCATATCCTCCTCATCCTGGTGTACTTCAACACTGACATCTTCAATCTGACTATCAGGAACTGGACTGCGGGTGCTCCTTCCAGCACTTGCAGGGGGCGTGCAAATGGTGGAAGGCGCATGCTCTTCACGTCCAGTGTTGGGAAGGTCAGGCATCGCAACCGACACAATTGGACTCTCCTTGTGGATTTGGGATTTCGAAGAACGCACAGTTCTTTGCGGTGCTTTTGCCAGCTTGAGTCTTTTCAGTTTTCTAGCGAGAGGCTGAGTGCTTCCATCCTCATGTGAAGCTGAACCACTAGCCATGAACATAGGCCAGGGCCTCAGCCGTTCCTTGCCACTCCGTGTGGTAAATGGCATATTGGCAAGTTTACGCTTCTCCTCCGACAATTTTATTTTAGGTTTTGGAGTCCTTTTTTTACTGATATTTGGTGTTTTGGATTTGACATGCTCTGTACTATGACATTGGGCATCGGCCTTGGCAGACGACGTTGCTGGCATTTCATCGTCTCGGCCATGACTAGTGGCAGCAGCTTCAGCACGAGGTGGAAGTGGATCTTGATCTTTCCCTAATTTTGGAACCTCAACATTTTTGTTCTCCATATTTTAATAGGCACAACTAAAAGGCACCTCAGGTAAACAATGGAGATGGATGGATACTAGTATACAATTATGGATGGACTGCCGAGTGCCGACACAGAGGTAGCTACAGCCGTGGACTATTGTACTGTACTGTGTCTGCTGCTAATATAGACTGGATGATAATGAGATGTAGTATGTATGTATAAAGAAGAAAGAAAAAAAAACCACGGGTAGGTGGTATACAATTATGGATGGACTGCCGAGTGCCGACACAGAGGTAGCTACAGCCGTGGACTACCGTACTGTGTCTGCTGCTAATATAGACTGGTTGATAATGAGATGTAGTATGTATAAAGAAGAAAGAAAAAAAAACCACGGGTAGGTGGTATACAATTATGGATGGACTGCCGAGTGCCGACACAGAGGTAGCTACAGCCGTGGACTACCGTACTGTGTCTGCTGCTAATATAGACTGGTTGATAATGAGATGTAGTATGTATAAAGAAGAAAAAAAAACCACGGGTAGGTGGTATACAATTATGGACGGACTGCCGAGTGCCGACACAGAGGTAGCTACAGCAGTGGACTACCGTACTGTACTGTGTCTGCTGCTAATATAGACTGGATGATAATGAGATGTAGTATGTATAAAGAAGAAAGAAAAAAAAACCACGGGTAGGTGGTATACAATTATGGATGGACTGCCGAGTGCCGACACAGAGGTAGCTACAGCCGTGGACTACCGTACTGTGTCTGCTGCTAATATAGACTGGTTGATAATGAGATGTAGTATGTATAAAGAAGAAAGAAAAAAAAAACACGGGTAGGTGGTATACAATTATGGACGGACTGCCGAGTGCCGACACAGAGGTAGCTACAGCCGTGGACTACCGTACTGTGTCTGCTGCTAATATAGACTGGTTGATAATGAGATGTAGTATGTATAAAGAAGAAAGAAAAAAAAAACCACGGGTAGGTGGTATACAATTATGGATGGACTGCCGAGTGCCGACACAGAGGTAGCTACAGCCGTGGACTACTGTACTGTGTCTGCTGCTAATATAGACTGGTTGATAAAGAGATGTAGTATGTATGTATAAAGAAGAAAGAAAAAAAAACCACGGGTAGGTGGTATACAATTATGGATGGACTGCCGAGTGCCGACACAGAGGTAGCTACAGCCGTGGACTACTGTACTGTGTCTGCTGCTAATATAGACTGGTTGATAAAGAGATGTAGTATGTATGTATAAAGAAGAAAGAAAAAAAAACCACGGGTAGGTGGTATACAATTATGGATGGACTGCCGAGTGCCGACACAGAGGTAGCTACAGCCGTGGACTACCGTACTGTGTCTGCTGCTAATATAGACTGGTTGATAATGAGATGTAGTATGTATAAAGAAGAAAGAAAAAAAAACCACGGGTAGGTGGTATACAATTATGGACGGACTGCCGAGTGCCGACACAGAGGTAGCTACAGCCGTGGACTACCGTACTGTACTGTGTCTGCTGCTAATATAGACTGGATGATAATGAGATGTAGTATGTATAAAGAAGAAAGAAAAAAAAACCACGGGTAGGTGGTATACAATTATGGACGGACTGCCGAGTGCCGACACAGAGGTAGCTACAGCCGTGGACTACCGTACTGTGTCTGCTGCTAATATAGACTGGTTGATAATGAGATGTAGTATGTATAAAGAAGAAAGAAAAAAAAACCACGGGTAGGTGGTATACAATTATGGACGGACTGCCGAGTGCCGACACAGAGGTAGCTACAGCCGTGGACTACCGTACTGTGTCTGCTGCTAATATAGACTGGTTGATAATGAGATGTAGTATGTATAAAGAAGAAAGAAAAAAAAACCACGGGTAGGTGGTATACAATTATGGACGGACTGCCGAGTGCCGACACAGAGGTAGCTACAGCCGTGGACTACCGTACTGTGTCTGCTGCTAATATAGACTGGTTGATAAAGAGATGTAGTATGTATGTATAAAGAAGAAAGAAAAAAAAACCACGGGTAGGTGGTATACAATTATGGATGGACTGCCGAGTGCAGACACAGAGGTAGCTACAGCCGTGGACTACCGTACTGTGTCTGCTGCTAATATAGACTGGTTGATAATGAGATGTAGTATGTATAAAGAAGAAAGAAAAAAAAAACCACGGGTAGGTGGTATACAATTATGGACGGACTACCGAGTGCCGACACAGAGGTAGCTACAGCCGTGGACTACCGTACTGTACTGTGTCTGCTGCTAATATAGACTGGATGATAATGAGATGTAGTATGTATAAAGAAGAAAGAAAAAAAAACCACGGGTAGGTGGTATACAATTATGGATGGACTGCCGAGTGCCGACACAGAGGTAGCTACAGCCGTGGACTACCGTACTGTGTCTGCTGCTAATATAGACTGGTTGATAATGAGATGTAGTATGTATAAAGAAGAAAGAAAAAAAAACCACGGGTAGGTGGTATACAATTATGGACGGACTGCCGAGTGCCGACACAGAGGTAGCTACAGCCGTGGACTACCGTACTGTGTCTGCTGCTAATATAGACTGGTTGATAATGAGATGTAGTATGTATAAAGAAGAAAGAAAAAAAAAACCACGGGTAGGTGGTATACAATTATGGACGGACTGCCGAGTGCCGACACAGAGGTAGCTACAGCCGTGGACTACTGTACTGTGTCTGCTGCTAATATAGACTGGTTGATAAAGAGATGTAGTATGTATGTATAAAGAAGAAAGAAAAAAAAACCACGGGTAGGTGGTATACAATTATGGATGGACTGCCGAGTGCCGACACAGAGGTAGCTACAGCCGTGGACTACTGTACTGTGTCTGCTGCTAATATAGACTGGTTGATAAAGAGATGTAGTATGTATGTATAAAGAAGAAAGAAAAAAAAACCACGGGTAGGTGGTATACAATTATGGATGGACTGCCGAGTGCCGACACAGAGGTAGCTACAGCCGTGGACTACCGTACTGTGTCTGCTGCTAATATAGACTGGTTGATAATGAGATGTAGTATGTATAAAGAAGAAAGAAAAAAAAACCACGGGTAGGTGGTATACAATTATGGACGGACTGCCGAGTGCCGACACAGAGGTAGCTACAGCCGTTGACTACCGTACTGTACTGTGTCTGCTGCTAATATAGACTGGATGATAATGAGATGTAGTATGTATAAAGAAGAAAGAAAAAAAAACCACGGGTAGGTGGTATACAATTATGGATGGACTGCCGAGTGCCGACACAGAGGTAGCTACAGCCGTGGACTACTGTACTGTGTCTGCTGCTAATATAGACTGGTTGATAAAGAGATGTAGTATGTATGTATAAAGAAGAAAGAAAAAAAAACCACGGGTAGGTGGTATACAATTATGGATGGACTGCCGAGTGCCGACACAGAGGTAGCTACAGCCGTGGACTACTGTACTGTGTCTGCTGCTAATATAGACTGGTTGATAAAGAGA
The DNA here is from genome assembly GCF_028390025.1 of Pseudophryne corroboree. Classification (NCBI taxonomy): domain Eukaryota; kingdom Metazoa; phylum Chordata; class Amphibia; order Anura; family Myobatrachidae; genus Pseudophryne; species Pseudophryne corroboree. Next base: position 418,012,450 of record NC_086447.1, on the reverse strand, counting down.
TGTAGTATGTATGTATAAAGAAGAAAGAAAAAAAAAACACGGGTAGGTGGTATACAATTATGGACGGACTGCCGAGTGCCGACACAGAGGTAGCTACAGCCGTGGACTACCGTACTGTACTGTGTCTGCTGCTAATATAGACTGGTTGATAAAGAGATGTAGTATGTATGTATAAAGAAGAAAGAAAAAAAAAACACGGGTAGGTGGTATACAATTATGGATGGACTGCCGAGTGCCGACACAGAGGTAGCTACAGCCGTGGACTACTGTACTGTGTCTGCTGCTAATATAGACTGGTTGATAAAGAGATGTAGTATGTATGTATAAAGAAAAGAAAAAAAAACCACGGGTAGGTGGTATACAATTATGGACGGACTGCCGAGTGCCGACACAGAGGTAGCTACAGCCGTGGACTACCGTACTGTACTGTGTCTGCTGCTAATATAGACTGGTTGATAAAGAGATGTAGTATGTATGTATAAAGAAGAAAGAAGAAAAAAACACGGGTAGGTGGTATACAATTATGGATGGACTGCCGAGTGCCGACACAGAGGTAGCTACAGCCGTGGACTACTGTACTGTGTCTGCTGCTAATATAGACTGGTTGATAAAGAGATGTAGTATGTATGTATAAAGAAGAAAGAAAAAAAAACCACGGGTAGGTGGTATACAATTATGGATGGACTGCCGAGTGCCGACACAGAGGTAGCTACAGCCGTGAACTACCGTACTGTGTCTGCTGCGACTGGATGATAAATAATGATATAAAAAATATATATATATCACTACTGCAGCCGGACAGGTATATATTATATAATGACGGACCTGCTGGACACTGTCTGTCAGCAGAATGAGTTTTTTATAGAATAAAAAAAAAACACCACACAAGTCACACGACGAGTGTTTAACTTTTTCAGGCAATCACAATATAGTATACTACTAACTATACTGGTGGTCAGTGGTGGTCAGGTCACTGGTCAGTCACACTGGCAGTGGCACTCCTGCAGCAAAAGTGTGCACTGTTTAATTTTAATAATATGTACTCCTGGCTCCTGCTATAACCTATAACTGGCACTGCTCCCCAGTCTCCCCCACAATTATAAGCTGTGTGAGCACAGTCAGATATATACATAGATGATGCAGCACACTGGGCTGAGCAGTGCACACAGATATGGTATGTGACTGAGTCACTGTGTATCGTTTTTTTCAGGCAGAGAACGGATTATATTAAATAAAACTGCACTGTCTGGTGGTCACTGTGGTCAGTCACTACTAAACTCTGCACTCTCTACAGTACTCCTAAGCTCCAGTAAATCAAGTGTCTCTGTCTCAAATCAATCTCACTCTCTCTCTTCTAATCTAAATGGAGAGGACGCCAGCCACGTCCTCTCCCTATCAATCTCAATGCACGTGTGAAAATGGCGGTGACGCGCGGCTCCTTATATAGAATCCGAGTCTCGCGAGAATCCGACAGCGTCATGATGACGTTCGGGCGCGCTCGGGTTAACCGAGCAAGGCGGGAAGATCCGAGTCGCTCGGACCCGTGAAAAAAAACATGAAGTTCGGGCGGGTTCGGATTCCGAGGAACCGAACCCGCTCATCTCTACAGTAAATTCCGTTCAAGTGTTTTGTAATAAACCAGTTATATTTCAAATTCGGGCACTGTATCCCCTGTCTCTATAAACCAGTTAGTCTGTGGAGCCCATTATGCGCCTCTGCTTGAATCATTATTCATGTAATACTTTCTCAAATTATCTATTATTTATATTTGTCTGATATTTCTCATATATCAATTGATATGCTGGGGTAAGTATATATGGGTATGGCAGTGCTCTTGATGTTATTCTTTATCAATAATGAGATACTTGAATATAATGACTGTAATTGCCTGATATTGGGGGTACAGTACAGTATAATTATTTGATATTCCTTATTGAAACACTGTTAGGTGCCAATTGCCTTTAAAAACTGAAAAGAGAGATCTCTTAAATTCATTCAAGTGTCTTATAATGAACCTGTTATATTTCAAATGCGGACACCTATATACCCCTTGGGGGTCATTCCGAGTTGTTCGCTCGGTAAAAATCTTCGCATCGCAGCAATTTTCCGCTTAATGCGCATGCGCAATGTCCGCACTGCGACTGCGCCAAGTAAATTTGCTATGCAGTTAGGATTTTTACTCACGGCTTTTTCTTCGTTCTGGCGATCATAATGTGATTGACAGGAAATGGGTGTTACTGGGCGGAAACAGGCCGTTTTATGGGCGTGTGGGAAAAAACGCTACCGTTTCCGGAAAAAACGCACAAGTGGCCGGAGAAACGGAGGAGTGTCTGGGCGAACGCTGGGTGTGTTTGTGACGTCAAACCAGGAACGACAAGCACTGAACTGATCGCAGAAGCCGAGTAAGTCTGGAGCTACTCAGAAACTGCTACGAGGTGTGTAATCGCAATATTGCGAATACATCGTTCGCAATTTTAAGATGCTAAGATTCACTCCCAGTAGGCGGCGGCTTAGCATGAGCAAATCTGCTAAAATCCGCTTGCGAGCGAACAACTCGGAATGACCCCCCTTATACCTATATCGTAATGAGCAATTTTTTACTTCTCCCAGCTCTTAATGATGCACAGGCATATGCTTATTACTTCAGTGTTTGCCCTGTATGCTGTCTGGCCATACAATGTTGCCAGATCATGAGTTCTTTTCACTTGCAGAAACATGTGCCCCCCTGAGTCCGACGCCCTGCCCCATTTCACTCCTAGAGTGAACACTATATAGCAGGCCCGGCCAACCTGTGGCTCTCCAGATGTTGTGAAACTACACATCCCAGCATGCCTTGCCACAGTTTTAGCATTCCCTAATAGCAAAACTGTGGCAAAGCATGATGGGACTTGTAGTTTTACAACAGCTGGAGAGCCACAGGTTGGCCAGGCCTGCTATATAGGTATAATGGGTATATAGGTGTCCGCATTTGAAATATAACAGGTTCATTATAAGACACTTGAATGAATTTAAGAGATCTCTCTTTTCAGTTTTTAAAGGCAATTGGCACCTAACAGTGTTTCAATAAGGAATATCAAATATTATACTGTACTGTACCCCCAATATCAGGCAATTACAGTCATTATATTCAAGTATCTCATTATTGATACAGAATAACATCAAGAGCACTGCCATACCCATATATACTTACCCCAGCATATCAATTGATATATGAGAAATATCAGACAAATATAAATAATAGATAATTTGAGAAAGTATTACATGAATAATGATTCAAGTAGAGGCGCATAATGGGCTCCACAGACTAACTGGTTTATAGAGACAGGGGATACAGTGCCCGAATTTGAAATATAACTGGTTTATTACAAAACACTTGAACGGAATTTAGAGATCTTTCTTCTCAGTTATCAAAAGCAATGGGCATATAAAGTTAATCATATAGCATTATCTCTGATTATACAGAGTTGCCCCTCATTATAGTATGTAACACACTTACATACACACTTTTATAAGAGATCACTTGCAGGCATAACAGTGCTACATGTATCTAAACTGACTGAATAACTAATATTACATGTGCTTAACACAAGTTGATACGGATATTATGGCAATATGATACAATAAATTAATTATATATACATATATTTGTTATTGGCGGCTGACCAGTGCGCAGGGGGCCATATTTTAAACACCTTTTCCTATCTTTTCACTAGTATCTGTTTTTTAAAATATTTCGCAAGTTTTTATTCATTATTCACGAATTAAAAGTTACGGTTTTATAAGAATCCATGTGCACCATCATAAGGCAATTCTGTGTTCTTCTGTTTGTACATATAACTCCATTTTGCCTTAGGTAGCACCCCCCGCTACAGATTAATCCTACTGTGATAACAATTGGAAATGAAGGGGGTCTTCACACAAATAAGAAATGACTTGTGCGACCTTTTCCTCGTAAACATTTCACTCCTGCGTTATCCCAACCACTCCTGATAAATGCCATGTTACCACTCACAAACAGTCACTTCCTGTCAATCAAAATGCATTCTCTTTACACTCAATTGCAATTAGCTCTGATCATTTCGGAGCTAATGAATTTGCCGCACTGAGTATTCAATTAGGGCCCTTTTTTGACCGTTTTGAAGGCATTTTCGACAATGCCTTTTCATCTTGTTTTTTAAGTGAAAAGGCATTGGCGACAAATGCCTCAATCTGCAAATATGGTCTGCGTTTTAGACGGAAAACCTGTGGATTCGCCCAGGCAAAAATCCGGCCCTACTACTGCATAGGGCGTATCCCCATTCACCCTTAAAATAGCGAAAAGCTCATTTTTTTCGCCTAGGCGAATATAATGGAGCTAATAGCATACTCCCCTAAGGTTGCATACGCAGAGTAATCGCATTTTCACCTACGCGTGCATGCAATGCATTCACAGTGCTTGTGCAGATAATAGCTACGTTTTCACATTTGCAAATGATAGTGAATCAGGCCCTTTATTAGGTTCTTTCTCCTACATCTACACCACTGACCAAGACTCTATGGGGGAAAGGAACTGAGCCTTGAAAAGTGATACATTTCACAGTGATAATGTACCAGCCAACCAGCTCCTAACTGTAATTTTTCAAACCCAGCCTGTAACATGGCAGTTAAGAGCTGATTGGCTGGTACTTTATCACCGTGAAACGGATCATTTTTCAAGGCCTAGTACATCTCCCACTTAAACGGCCCTTAATACAGTACACCCTGGACTGCTTTGGAAATATAGGGATCTATTAAAAAGTAGCAGAAGGGTATACAGGTTGAGTATCCGTTATCCAAAATGCTTGGGACCAGAGGTATTTTGGATATCGGATTTTTCCGTATTTTGGAATAATTGCATACCATAATGAGATATCATAGTGATGGAACCCAAGTCTAAGCACAGAATGCATTTATGTTTCATATACACCTTATACACACAGCCTGAAGGTAATTTTAGCCAATATTTTTAATAACTTTGTGCATTAAACAAAGTGTGTGTACATTCACACAATTCATTTATGTTTCATATACACCTTACACACAGCCTGGAGGTCATTTAATACAATACTTTTAATAACTTTCTGTATTAAACAAAGTTTGTGTACATTGAGCCATCAGAAAACAAAGGTTTCACTATCTCGCTCTCACTCAAAAAATTCTGTATTTTGGAATATTCCGTATTTCGGAATATTTGGATATGGGATACTCAACCTGTAATAATAATTTTATCAAACATTGCAAAAGGAACTCACAACAATCCTGAATTAGATGGCTTACTGGCAGAAGTGCTTGAGGTACAAATGTTAACAATCACAAAACCAGAGATACAGATCTAAAGACATTGCTAATCGCCTTAACCCTATTTCCCTGAAACAAACCCACCCTACTGAGGTGAGATTGGTCACAGTATGAAGAAAACAGTGAAGAAATTTAGATTTCAGATCAATATTTTGAAAGCCATCCTCTCCTTGAGATCCCTCAGTTAACATTTACAGCAATAAATTCCTATCCAACAAATTCTTCATTACAAATGGAATGAGATAAGGGTGTCCCTCTAGCCTCTTATCTTTGTACTAGCCACTGAACCGGTAGCCAACAAAATCAAACACAATACATTCTTGTAACCAATTTTGCCAGAACTATACAGAAATGTTGTTTGTTTGCCAACAATGGGGTAAATTTACTTGTACCCCTTTTCCACTAGCTAAATTTACCCATGTTTTTGCACGGGGGCATGCATCGACACGGGTTTTTAGTTAGTGGAAACGGCTCAACACAGGTTGAGTGACCCTGGAATCCTACTCCGATAGCTACCTGGGTTGAAAACGGTAATAAGCCGGGTAATTGTGCAGTGGAAATGGTCAATACCCGTTTTTTCAGACCCAAGTAACGCACTGAGACGCTGATTGGTGCTTCTGGGGCACAGGAAGATTATGTCATCCCTGGGAGATACGCTGGGCACATGCAGGCATCGCAGCAGCAGCTTCTAAACGTGGCGGAGTTGACACGCTGGGAGACACACTGGGCACAGCTATTGCAGCTGCTTGCAGAAAGACACTCCGCTGGGCACATGCAGGCATTGAAGCAGCTTGCAAACAGAACTCTGAAGTCACGCTGGGCACATACAGATATTTATTGCAGCAGCTTCCAAACAAACAGACACTATACAGCAGCAGAAGCTCCAGCACAGCAACATGGCTACCCACACCTGGTCAGACACAGAGATAAAAGAGCTGATTAATATTCATTGAGAGAAAGAAATTAGATGGCAGGTGACTGGAACAGTTAAGGATGCTGTAGTGTATAAGAACATATCCCTTATGCTGGCAGAAAGAGGCATCCAAAAAACCCAGCAATAAGTCGTTAACAAAATGAAGGCACTACGCAAACAATTACAAGTACACGACCATAACCGCAAGAAAAGTGGCGCTGGACATATGGAATGGGCATATTATGACCTATGCTATAGTGTATTCAGCAAAACTGCAATAACAAATCCCATAGCAGTATCGTCATCCAGCTCTGCCAATCGCCAGATGTCAGTAGAGGAGGACCGCGAGGAAACACAGCACAGCCTTCCCAGCTCACAATGCAGCCCATCATCCCCGCTGCTTATATCGGACAGCAGGTTTGAAAAATCAACCGCCAGCGATGATTCCATCAGCGCAACTATTGAGGACGTACCAGAGTCTCAGGCAGAGATGTCGCAACCCCCCAAGACCACGACTTTGCGCTCAAATAGTAAGTATTAACATTTACAAACATTTACATACATACAAACCACTGTACAGCAGGGGTGTAAAAACTCCAGGTCCTCCAGCTTATGTAGAACTACACATACAAGCATGCCCTGCCACAGTAGCAGCAGTCCCTATATAAAATCTATGTAAAGACATGCTGAGATGTGTAGTTCCACAACAGCTGGAGGGCTGTTAGTATAACACTCCAGCCCTACAGGCTCATTTCTCAACAAGTTTTAGCTATTTCAGTAGCAGTGAGGGTGCTCCAGTCAATACTGTGGTTTTGCTTTGTCAATGATTGGTGCATGGTAATGTTTCAGAGTATAGCTAGTGTGCATGTGGGAGAAGGCCACAAACACGTACATGCTACCACTGATATTTTTATATATAATCATTTTTTATAAAAAAATAATAATTCATCCCCTTCACAGTCTACAACGTTCCACAGCGGAAAAAGAAACTGAACAAAACAGAACAAACAGTCAGAGCAATGACGTCCATTATCGTGGAGCACCTGCGTGAGGCGGATAGTGAGCTGAATTCCCAGGAAGATGCTCGAATTGAGAGATATCTTGCACCTGAAAAGGAAATGCTTCAATCATTTATTAATGGCCATGCATGATAGGCAGATGTAATTTTTTGAGCGCACGTTTGCACGTACCATAGGGAATACCACACAAGCACAACAGCAAGACACAGCCTACCCACAGCACCCATATGGTCCGTACAACTATGAGCCTCCATCAAATCCCGCAACACAAATTCTGCAATCTTCAGAATATGGGTGTATAGACAAGTGCCTTAAATAAGGACAGCTGTTGATAAAAATTGTGTGTGTTAAGGTTTCTTTTTTTTTGCAAATTGTGTTTTATTAGTAAAGAAATTACAGTACACAGCTCGAAGAAATTGCATAAAATATAAGCATAATCATAGCAGAAGCTGTCATAACAGTCGTAGGCTTAACATATATAGACGCCGCGGCCTGTAGTACAACAAATAGACTTTTTCACCTTTTTTCATTTTTTCCTAAATCACTTATCATCCTGCTTATGGACTTCATCTCATTATATCTAGAAGCAAGCGTGCTCCTGCACAATTAGCAAAAGGCTTAATATAGCCAAACAGAGTTTATTCACGCATTTATATGAATTCTGGACTTCCTTAAATCAAACATTTCACCATTTATTACACTAGTGCATATACATGCACAATTAGAAACCGGGGGTGAGCGCAGTGTAAAAATCTCTACTCTTGCACCATTTATTCTAACAAGTAGGACCAACTTGTTAACACCAGCAGCACTCCCCGTAACGTAGTACATTTCTGTGCGCAGTCCACCCAAATTCTGTAACTTTTTAACATATATAGGACAAAAGCAATGTATAAAACCATCGGCCTACTTGACTTGAGGCATTAAACTGTATATCTTCAAGTAATAAAAACAAGAGACAAAAAAAAAAAGAACTCGAAAGAAGAAACAGAAAAAAGAAGAGAGAAAGAGAAAAGAGAAGGATATACCGCTGACACCGTCACAACCCTAAGATGTCGCAGGGGAAGAGAGCAGCAAAAAGGTTTTGTATTCCTGCGTCCCTTTGAATTCCAGCCAGTCAAACCAGACGGCTGTGAACCGAGACGCAGATTGTTCGGAAGATGACGTCAAGTCTTCCATTGCCATCTCGTAATCGATTCTTTGAAACCACTTGGCAATGGGAGGCTGCACCGAAGATCTCCAGAAGCAGGGAATGGTCGCCCTAGCTGCATTCATCAGATGTCGCAGAAGTGAATTTTTAAACTGGGATAGTGGGAGATCCATTAAATTAAGTAACCAAAACTCAGGTGTCTCTGGTATTGGGAGTCCCGTAACACGCCTAGTAATAGAATGAACCTGTTGCCAAAAGGAGGCTAGACCCGGGCATTGCCACCAGATATGGTAGGGGGTGCCGCGAGACCGGCCACACCTCCAGCAGATGTCTGGAACACTCGGACACATATGGTGGACCCGGTCCGGGCATCTATACCATCTCGAGACCACTTTGTATTGTGTCTCCAAAACTTGGAGTGAGGGTGAGCTAGCAAATGTGAACTGAGACCATTGGTCAGTGGTCAATTCTTTACCCAGTTCCTCATGCCAAGCCGTAACGAATGCCAGGGAATGGGTGGGAGAGCTCACAAGGCATTGTCTGTACAGTAGAGATATTAGGTGACGTGGCAAATTCTCGGAGAGACAAAAGGACTCAAAAATCGTCGGCTTCTATCCCACCGAACGAGCCGGCATTGCAGCAACATAATGCCGAATTTGTAGGTAAGCCCAGAAAGAATGAGCCGGTAGACTAAGGGATCGTTGCAGGTCCGCGAAGGGATGGAAGCCCACCGAACCAATCAGATGACTCAAACGAGAAATGCCAGCCTCAGCCCATACTGACGACGGAGACAGGGAGAGGGGATTTGCGGGTAGGTCCGGATTAAACAATAGGGGTGTCGGCAGTGAAGGGCTTGGGCTAAAAGAGTCCAAATACCTAAATTTCATCCATATCTTAAGGATCGGGCCTAATGTGGGATGTGTTACGCGTGGAATTTTTTTGAGCCAGGGGAGAATATGGGAAGGAGCACCCACTGTTACTTCCGCTATAAGTGGCCATTGTTTAGAATATGGGGATCTAGACATCTCAATAACTCTGGCCAAATGCACAGCATAATAATAACTAAGAAAATTAGGTAACTATAAACCGCCCTCTCTACGGGTACGGGTCAATGTGAATTGGGAGAGTCTGTGTCCACTCCTCCCCCAAATAAAACGACCAACAGATGACTGCAGCATCGTGAAAAAGGAAGTAGGTACTGTTATGGGCAATGTTTGCAGTAGGTACAAAAGTTTAGGGAGAATTGTCATCTTTATCGTGTTAATCCTACCCAGCCAAGTAAGATGGAGTGAAGACCATTTATTAAGATCTGTAGTAATCTTAAGAAGTAAAGGCAGAAAATTTGCCCGGTATAAATCAGTGAGGTCTTTAGTCAAGAGAACTCCCAAATACTTTAGCTGAGCAGGATGCCATTGAAACGGGAACGAGTCACGAATTCCGTCAAGTACCCGTGTGGGCGTTGAAATGTTCAAGGCAACAGACTTAGTGAAATTTATCTTAAAGTTAGAAAGCGAATTGAACCTATCAAATTTCTGCATAAGAGCTGGAAGGGAAGTCACCGGGTCCGATAAGATAGCCAAAAGATCGTCCGCATACAGTGCCAATTTATGCTCCCGCCCTCCAGCCCATACTCCGTGAATATTCGGATTGGCCCGAATCGCTCTCGCAAGTGCCTCCATACAGAGAACAAATATGAGCGGGGACAGGGGGCAGCCCTGCCTTGTCCCGTTTCGTATCAGAAAGGGAGCAGAAAGGGCACCATTCACACGAACCCTAGCTGATGGTAACTTATAAAGAGTTAATATACGACTCAGGCAGGTCGGACCCAAGCCCAAATGCTTGAGGAGACCCTCCATAAACTGCCAGTCTATCCTGTCAAAGGCCTTCTCTGCGTCAGTGGACAGGAGGACCGTATGGGAGGACCCTTTTTGAGCAAGGTGGATAAGGTCTATAACTTTGGAAGTATTATCTTTAGCTTCCCGTCCAAATATAAATCCCACCTGGTCCCCATGCACCACCGACGGGAGAAGGCGGCCCAAACGACCCGCTAGCAGCTTAGCGAAGAGTTTAATGTCACAGTTTAGTAGGGAAATGGGTCGGTGGCTCGAGCACTGAGTGGGGTCCTTACACTCCTTTGGGATCACTGTTATATGTGCTTCCAGGGTCTGCGGAGAAAAGCCTTTCTCAGCAGAGATGGAATTGCACGCCTTCAAGAACAGCGGCAATAAAGATTGCTTAAAGGTTTTATAATACCCGACCGGAAAGCCGTCCGGGCCCGGGCTCTTCCCAGCCAGTGTAGCCGCTAAAGCTGTTTCCAGCTCTTCTATAGTAAAGGGCCGGTCTAAAGCATCCATGTCCGATGCAGGGAGTCTTGGAAAGTTAACTTCCGCAAGATATCTCCGCATCAGCACCTTCAAATCAGAGGTGGCTTGGGGAGTGTGATCTGTTCTAAGATTATAAAGAGACCCATAATAATTCTGGAAGGAATGAGCAATCTGAGGCGATGTATACACAGCACGTCCCCCCGGCCCATTGATGGAGCGAATGTAAGACTGCAATCTCTGGGCCCGTAACGCCCTCACGAGCATAGCACCAGGTTTGTTGCCCCATAAATAAAATTTAAGGCGACACTTAGTCATTCCTAATTTAGTTTTATCCCATAAAAATTTATTAAGGGCTTGGCGGGCCTCGGTCAGTTCCCGAAAAGTCTCTGTATCAAGGGAGGACTGGTGTGTGGCCTCTAAAGACGCTATTCGGTCAATGAGTTGCAGCCTCTGTGCCACTCGTTCCCTCTTGAGTTGAGAGCCAAGCTGTATACATCTACCTCGAATTACACATTTGTGTGCCTCCCAAATTGTAACTGCACTAACATCTGGGGTGTCATTTGTCGCAATATAATCTGAAATGGCGGAGGCGAGCTCAGCCTTCAAACAGGGGTCCCGAGTCAATGAATCATTAAACCTCCATGACCATGGCGTAGTGGGGGCAGAGGAAAGTGCAACAGAAATATATACCGGGGCATGATCGGACCATGTTATGTGGCCAATTGTACTTGAAGGAAATAAGTGTAGAAATCTATGCTCCACTAAGAAGTAGTCTGGGCGTGAGTACATAGTGTGAGGAGAAGAGAAGGTATAGTCCCTCCCCGTCGGGTGTTGAGTTCGCCATAAGTCCATCAACTGGAACTCACAAAGAAGTTGGCTCACCCGACGGTGATCACGAGTCAGCCGTCTATTCAGGGAAGGAGAACAATCCATCCCAGGGTCCAAGGACCAGTTAAAGTCACCTCCCATAATCAGTCGCCCTTCTTTAATAGGTTCTAACTGTCGCAGTATTTTGGTAAAAAACTGTCTTTGACGTCGATTAGGAGCGTAGATATTAACTAGAGTATAAACCTGATTGTATATCGTACACTTAACCACCTGGCACCGGCCTTCTTCTAAAATTAGGTGAGAGACATCCGTAATCGGGACCCGACGTGTCAATAAGACCGCGACCCCCAACGACTTATTGACAGAATTATTGTTACAAAAAACATGCGGATAATGATAATTACCTAACCTAGGGGAGGCTTGACGCTTAAAATGGGTCTCCTGGAGAAAAGCAATATCTATGCGCTCTGCCCATAGCTCCCGCAACAAGGTGGACCTCTTTTCGGGGATATTAAGTCCCTTCACATTGAAGGAACAGAGCCTAAGGTCAGAGGGCATGGAGAAGGCTGGATGTGCTCCCTACTGTGAGTAATAAAGGTAACATGGACTCACAATAGATGCGAGGTAGGCACTGGGTCCAGTCGCCGTGGGTACATCGGGCCTCAACGGTGATAGGCGGAGAGACCAAGGGAAAGAGGAAAGAAAGAGAGAAAAAGGACACAAGAAGAGAAACCAATAAAAAGAGCATAGAACTATATGACAATAGTAATACGTCTTGTAGCATAGTAACTTTACCGCCATTAAGTCGTAGGGAGGTTATACCCACGACTTAAGAGCCAAAACAGGCGGGTGGCCTGACCCAACTGGGGCACAGTAGTAGCGACACAACCTAGGAACACTAATAGAACAGTACACAACTAGGGGGGACTCAAGAGTAAATCAGCTGACTTCAGCATTATACATAAAGCAGTCCCCCCATGTTACAGTAAACGCAGCGGGAACAAGTATCTTTTCATAAACATTTGAAAAATAAAAAAAGCTTATAGAAGGCCAAAGAATGCAACAAATCCACACAACAAGAATGTCAGTGAGAGGGAAGGGGTGTAAACAAGAAAAGGCAACATCACGGAATGGATGAACTTCAAAGCAAAAACTCTGGAGCGTAGTAGGAGCAATGGCCTAGCATTAAGGTCCAGAATTGGCTCAACTAGACATACGAGGACCGGGCAGAGCCAATCAAAACCAGCCTGTGACCGACCATTTTATATCAATGAAAAGGAAATTTGTATAACTCAGGTCCCAGACTCGCCATGAGTTGGAGATGACAGAGTCGAACCCCGTTTCCGGTTACTGACCGGCGTCCAGGATGGCCGTGGGGCTGGAGGCGTCGGAGGATCAAAACGGTGATAAGACTGAGTCCACTCCGGTAATGCAGGCTTAGGTATCGACAGTGCAGAGCAAAAGTTGTCCAAATCATCCGGCGTGTGCAGGACAACCTGTCTTCCCTCAAAGGTGGCTTGTATACTAACAGGAAAGCCGCATCGGAATCTTATGCCCTTCTCCTTAAGAGCCTCTGTCAGGGGCTTGAGGGACCTGCGTTGCTGAAGTGTATACCAGGACAAATCTGGGAAGATCTGAATCACACTGTCATCGAACAGCAATCGATCTAATTTGCGGGCTTTATTAAGTATCTCCTCTTTAATATGATAATAGTGAAGGCGACATATAACGTCTCTGGGAGCTTCAGAGGAAAGACCTTGCGGACGAAGCGCTCTATGAGCCCTATCAAACAATATGGTATTGTCCGGTTTCTCATCCAAGATCTCATTAAATAATTTAGTGAGGGCGTCCGTTATCCCCGACCCCTGTACATCTTCCGGCAACCCCCTGACGCGTAAATTGTTTCTCCGGCCTCTGTTGTCAAGGTCGTCGTGTCTGTGCCACAGCGCCTTCAATTCCTGAGCCTGAGGTGCAACAGTATCACAAAGCTTCCGCTGAAACGAAGACACTTCATCAACGTGGTCTTCCATGTCCGAAACTCGGTGGGATATTTGGGAGATGTCTGCCTGAAGCACGGAGATCTCAGATTTAACCGTGTCACGTATCTTTTGTTCCAACTCCAGGAAGTCTCTTTTGGTGGGCAGATCCTTCTGCGTAGGAAGTGAACGCAGATAGGTCAAGACATCAGCCATAGAGGCCTCAGGTTCTTTGTCCAACGGTGAAGGGTTGACACCTGCCATTGCTCCGGAGTCGACGGGAGAGCCAGAAACAGAAGATGATGAGCAAGTGTCCTCACTCTCTATGTCCGGTTGGAGATAACTAAACAAATTAGATTGTAGAGACTTGTCACCAGATTTCTTAGCTGTCGACGATTGCCCCCCTTTCTTAGTTTTCCCCATCTGCAGACGGTTTTCAAAATAACATACAGTGAAACAAAGAGACGTCACATAGGTGGATCAGTAACACTCCAAGCCCGACTTGTAGAGCTCCCGCTGCGTTAAGAGCAACCCAGGCTACGCCATCAGCCACCAAGCCCCATAGTATGCGGGTGGTTCAGGGGGTCATGGCATAGAGCAGAAACATAATTCAAGGCATTAGCCGTGTAGGCTGTGAAATGAGCCTGCAGTTATCAGAGGGTGCACACAAATAGCCTGCAGAAAGCACCTAAGGATATGTGCAGCCAGGGTACAACAGCAGCCCTGGATGTGCAGGTAGTGTAGTAGTGTGGAGTAGTATCAGCCAGGCTGCTGTGTGAAATCGCAGCCTCTGTGCAAATACTATGTGCTGCTGGGTGCAAGGTAAAATGGCCGCCGCTATGAGGACAGATAGGGAGTCTCCAGAGTGTACCTGGGGACAGCAGATCTCTGGGAGGATCCCCCTTTGAGGTAGGGCACTAGGGAAGCCAAGGCAGAACACTTCAATTTGGGGGGGGGGGTGCAGGGAACCAGAGCTCCGATTCCCAACAGCCACGTTCCCTGCAGTTGGGCATGCAGCCCTCAGTCAAGATGGCGCCGCCGGACTTACTTGCAGGGCCTTGACAGCGGAGACACCTGGAGCGAGCCGAATCGTTGGTGGAGAGGATGAGAAGTACCTCAGCTTTGGCGGCGGCTCGCGACCCGGGAGGAGAGAGGGTCTGAACGCGCGGCCTCCCGGTCCCAGGCCCGCCGCGTCCGCGACGAGCGTCGGATCACCGCTCCAGGCAGCGGAGCCCCCGCCGCCAGCTCAGCAAGCGGAGGACAGGTGCGGGTATGGGGGGAGGGTGAGCAACGGCCTCTTCGGTGTCCGCAGGATCTGGATGCCTTACTTCCGGTCAGGGTCCCTGGCGAAATCGAGGCCCCGGCTTCAGATGGGTGGGTGGGCCGCAACCCGCACGGGAGCAGGAGGCACCCGCCGGCTCCGCAGACCACTCCACCCGGCCCAGGTACACTTGAGGGTGCAGACTATGCCTATGCTGTGTGAGTAGCCACCCACACTGGGTCTTTTTAGTAGGTGGCAAGCAGGAGCTCAGTCGTGACACAGCCTCCTTGCTCTGCTGCTAAGCCACGCCCCCCGTATGTTAAGGTTTCTGTTAGCATTGTACTATATTATATTGTTACCTCAAAAATGTGCAGCAGTGGGATCCAAATATTGGGGTTACCCTGATACCTAGAAAGCCAAACGTTATGGGGATTTTTACAGAATGTTCTGTTTGCACTTTACTCTTTTATAATGTTACCTCAAGGATGTGCGGCAGTGGGATCCAAATATTGGGGTTACCCTGATACCTGCCAAACATTAGGGCAGGAGTCTTCAAACTGTGGCCCTCTAGCTGTTGTGGAAATACATAGCAAGGCATGCTGGGACATGTAGTTCAACAACAGCTGGAGGGCCACATGTTGAAGACCCCCTGCGTTATGGGCATTTTTAGAGTGTTCTGTTTGCACTGTTATAAAATTACATTGTTACCTCAGAAAATGTGTGCCAGCTGTTTAAAAGTAAACACATACAACTAATAACTTTTGTACAATTTTTATAACTCAGAAATTGTAGAAAACAAAATAAACACAAAACTGTTTGCACACAAAAACTTGTCTGTCTTCTCTATCTACTGCAACATTGAGGGAAGATTGGCTGCAATGGGTGCCCTGTTGCACCCCCACCCATGTCATGCCCCCACACCCAGCCTGATGCATCATGTACAGTGACCCCCGCCACATGATCATGCACATTCCACTCAGGGAGAAAGTTTTCATTTTCTCACATATGTTATGGAGAATGCAGCAGGCTGCTACTATATCTGGCATGATTTTCAAGTCCACATCATTCCTCTTCATGAGGTAGCACCAACGTCCTTTTAAATGCCCAAACGCATTCTCTACTGCCATACGGGCCAAACTTAGGGCATGGGTGTATGATGTCTGTTCAGGAGAAAACTGAACATGCTGGGTGTAACCCTTCATCAGCCAGTGCTGAAACGGGTATGCTGCATCACCAATGAGGTGGACCGGGATGTCCACACCATCTACAATCACCAGTTTCTGTTAATAAAATATTAATGTTATTCCAGGGGTAAAACATGAATATTGGTTTATGGGTGAACATTAGTTTAAGAAGTAAATAATCTTTCCTATCACGGGAAAAGCCATCCACCGAGCTTGTCCTCAGCAATACTGTAAAGATCGGAGTTGGAGAGAGCCCTCGCATCATGTGACCGTCCGGGCCACCCTATGAAGACATCTGTGAAACTAAAATATAGGATTTTAATACCTACCGGTAAATTCTTTTCTCCTAGTCCGTAGAGGATGCTGGGGACTCCAAAAGGACCATGGGGTATAGACGGGATCCGCAGGAGACATGGGCACACTATAAGACTTTGAATGGGTGTGAACTGGCTCCTCCCTCTATGCCCCTCCTCCAGACTTTAGTTATAGGAACTGTGCCCAGGGAGACGGACATTTCGAGGAAAAGGATTTTTGTTAACCAAGGGTGAGAAACACACCAGCCCATACCACAACACACCGTACAACATGGCTTTTAAGCAATACCAGTTAACAGCATGAACTAAAAACAGCAACGAGCTGAACATAACAGATACACAACCTCCGTGAAACAGAAGCAATAACTATCAATACTACTGCAAAAACAGTCCGCACAGGGACGGGCGCCCAGCATCCTCTACGGACTAGGAGAAAAGGATTTACCGGTAGGTATTAAAATCCTATTTTCTCTTACGTCCTAGAGGATGCTGGGGACTCCAAAAGGACCATGGGGTCTATACCAAAGCTCCAGACCGGGCGGGAGAATGCGGACGACTCTGCAGCACCGATTGAGCAAACATGAGGTCCTCATCAGCCAGGGTATCAAACTTGTAGAACTTAGCAAAAGTGTTTGAACCCGACCACGTAGCCACTCGGCAAAGCTGAAGTGCCAAGACTCCTCGGGCAGCCGCCCAAGATGAGCCCACCTTCCTAGTAGAATGGGCTTTCACTGACTTCAGCAACGGCAATCCAGCCGTAGAATGAGCATGCCGAATCGTATTACAGATCCAGCGGGCAATAGTCTGCTTGGAAGCAGGAGCCCCAAATTTGTTGGGAGCATATAGGACGAACAGAGCCTCTGATTTCCTAATTTGAGCCGTTCTGGCGACATAAATTTTCAAAGCTCTGACTACATCGAGAGATTTTGAAACAGCCAAGGTATCCGTAGCCACAGGTACCACAGTAGGTTGGTTTATGTGAAACGAAGAAACCACCTTCGGCAGAAATTGTTGACGAGTTCTCAATTCCGCTCCATCCACATGGAAAACCAAGTAGGGGCTCTTGTGAGACAAAGCCGCTAATTCCGACACCCGTCTTGCGGACGCCAAGGCCAAAAGCATGACCACCTTCCATGTGAGAAATTTCAACTCAACCTTTCGCAAAGGTTCAAACCAGTGAGACATAAGAAATTGCAACACCACGTCAAGATCCAACGGTGCCACGGGTGTCACAAACGGAGGATGTATGTGCAGAACTCCCTTCGCGAAAGTCTGAACCTCTGGAAGGGCGGCCAATTCTTTTTGAAAGAAAATAGATAAAGCCGAAATCTGCACTTTAATGGAACCTAATTTCAGGCCTGCATCCACACCTGCCTGCAAAAAATGGAGGAAACGACCCAGCTGAAACTCCACCGTAGGAGCCTTCTTGGCTCACACCAAGACACATACTTTCTCCAAATACGGTGATAATGCTTCGCTGTGACCTCCTTTCTAGCCTTAAGGAGAGTGGGGATGACTTCCCCGGGAATACCCTTTCGAGCTAGGATTTGGCATTCAACCTCCACGCCGTCAAACGCAACCGCGGTAAGTCCTGGAAGACGCACGGCCCCTGCAGTAACAGATCTTCTCTGAGAGGAAGAGGCCAGGGATCTTCTATGAGCAATTCCTGAAGATATGGATACCAGTCCCTCCGTGGCCAATCTGGAACAATGAGTACCGCCTGAACTCTTGTTCTTCTTATGATCCTTAACACTTTTGGAATGAGTGGAAGTGGAGGGAACACATATACCGACTGAAACACCCACGGAGTCACCAGGGCATCCACTGCACTGGCTTGAGGGTCCCTTGACCTGGAACAATATCTCTGCAGCTTCTTGTTGAGGCGAGACGCCATCATGTCTATTTGAGGAATTCCCCAATGACTTGTCACTTCTGCAAACACCTCTTGATGAAGACCCCACTCTCCTGGATGGAGATCGTGCCTGCTGAGGAAATCTGCTTCCCAGTTGTCCACACCCGGTAGGAAGACCGCTGACAGAGCGTGTCACACGCCAGAGGCGGCGTTCGCCGCGCTTACCCCTGCGTGTCTGCTGGTCTGTGTTGCGGCCTCCGCCTTCGGTGGGCCACGGGCTCTGGCGTCTGGCAGGCGCGGCTCCCGGCGGTTCTCCAGGGCAAGGGCGCCGCCATGACATCCGGCATCACGTGGGCGGGGGGCAGGCGACGTCATCAGACTGTTCCACCAATCCAGCGGTGGCGGGAGATTCAAAGTCAGACGCCGGACAGAGCCTCGGCGCCTGAGTATCGTCTTTCCCCTGAAGTGGATGCCAGCGCTCTTGTTCCCGGCGAGAATCTCTGAAGCTGTACTCCAGTGTCTCTGGCATTTCCAGGTTCCAGTTCGCTGAACAGGTTCCAGCGTTCCCAGCGGCTGGTGTGTCTCTCTGCGGTGCAGTCACCAGTGCTCCTAGGAATCAGCGTGGGCTGCGGGCCCTAATCACCGTTCTCAAGTTCTACAAATCATCAGCGTCTTAGACCACTGCACTTAAGCTCTACAAATCATCAGCGTCTCAGTCACCGTTCTCAAGTTCTACAAATCATCAGCGTCTTAAACCACTGCACTTAAGTTCTTCAAATCACCAGCGTCTTAATCTCCGTTCTCAAGTTCTTTAAGTCATCTGTGTCTTTAACCACCGTTTACAAGTTCTTCAAATCATCAGTGTCTTTTAAACATCGCTCACAATTTATTCAGTCACCAGTATCTTTAACATTGCTCACAAACCCTTCAATGGGCCTGGACATTTCCTCATAAGTTCCCTTTATGCTATATGACTTTGAGTTGTTCTTTTCCTGCAATAAAGCTCTTCAATATTTCACCAAACCTTACTGAAGGGACCTGTATGAGGAAATCCTATATCAGGTCACCCCTGTTCCGGCCCAGTTGTGGTTCCTCTTCCCAACCATCGGAAGAATCCCCGAGTTCACAACACCCTCAATCTAGATCAGTGACAATATACTCAGGCCCCATGGACCCGGGGAATCGGAACCCAGAGGCAAGCACCATGCAGGACCTGGTTTCCCGAGTACAGAGTCAGGAAGCAGCACAGAATCAGGTGGTGCATTATCTCCAGGAATTATCTGACCGGCTGGATCAAATCCAGACTTCTCTGGCTTCAGTGGTTTCAGCTCCAGTTCCAGTATCCGCTCCAGTGGTTGTCTCTAGCAATGTTCCGTCCTTGTCTGGAACCAGGTCACGCCTTCAGCTTCCTACTCCTCCTCGTTATAACGGGAATCCAAAGAATTGCCGTGGTTTCCTCAATCAGTGTGAGGTACATTTCGAACTCCTCTCACATAACTTTCCTACTGATCGATCTAAAGTGGCATACATTATCTCTTTGCTTGAGGGTTCAGCGTTGGAGTGGGTGTCACCGTTATGGGAGCGATCAGATCCGTTGGTTTCTAGTTATACCAACTTCATCACGTCATTCCGAAGGATCTTTGATGAGCCCGGCAGGACGACCGCTGCCTCTGCTGACTTGCTCCGTGTTCGACAAGGCTCTCGTTCAGTGGGACAGTATGTGATTCATTTTCAAACCATAGCTTCAGAACTGTGCTGGAATAATGATGCCCTTCGGGCTGTTTTTTGGAATGGGCTCTCGGATCGTTTAAAGGACGAGTTGATCACTAGAGATCTGCCAGATTCCTTGGAACAGTTAATCTCACTCTGTGTAAAGGTGGATCTTCGCATGCAGGAACGAGGTGGTGAACGTAGTCGGTCAGATCGGTCAAGATTCCGATCTCTTCCGTCTAAGCAAACAGTTATTCCGAGTCCAGATGAAATCATGCAGATTAATCGGTCTCGGCTGTCCCCAGAAGAACGTCAGCGTCGTTGTGAGGGTAGACTCTGCCTCTACTGTGGAGCTGCGGATCATTTTCTCAAGTTTTGCAAGTCTCGCCCGGGACACTTCTTAAATCTTTTTATAGTCTCATCTAGCCGCTGTCCTTCTGGCAAGGAAATAAAACGATGGTACTTGGTATCCAGCAATGACCGCATGATCTGAGAGACAATCTTACAGACCGTGCCAATTCCTACTCCAAATAAACAGGATAGTGTGCGATACTCTCCAGGAGTAGAATACCACCAGAGAGAAATTGCTAATCTCCTGCTCGGCTCAATGGGCTTTAAGAACCTGGTGGTCTGCTTGGTGATTGTGGGGGACAGTAGTTCCAAAATATAGTCAAATGTAGCACGAGACATCCTGAAATGGGCCATCCACTGCTCCTCCTGATACGCTAAAATGGTCTGCATGAATGCTTCTCCATGTCTGCGATCTCTCACCCACATTCTTCGACTTGATGTAGAGCTCATTCTTATGAGAGAAGAAACTGTGGCTGATATCAGCACTCTCCTCCTTTCTCAAATAATTGCGTCGAGAAGTAGCCCGGAAGGTTTGCAGTGGTGCCGCAGGCGCATGTGCAGCGGGCCATACTGCGCATGTGTCCGCACTTTCTGCGGGGGGCCGCATAAATTGCATTCGCCTCTGCCTGTTAATCAGGCGGTCGCGGGGCGGGAGGGGGGTGGCAACGCTTTGTTTTCAGGGGCGGGGCGTCACGAACGGTGGGCAACGCAGCGTGAATGGAGGCATGTCGGGGGCGTGGCCACGGCAGCTGCGTGACGTCACACGCAGCCACCGCTACAGGTAAGATGGCGCTGGGACTCCTGCGGCCGCTGCTAAGCTGTGCCGGCAGGAGTCAACCTTAGTTTCTGCTGACAAGCAAAAATTGCGAGGCGATCGCAATTTCTGCTTGTTGCAGGGGGGGTGGCACCGGTCAGCATGCTGGGCGGCCCCTAGCATGCGTGCTAAAGGATAGCAAATTCTGCTGATTAGCAGAATTTGCTATCCTTACTGAATTAGCCCCATAAGCAGCAAAAAACTGTAAACAGTCTGCAACTCCATGCTAGACACAGCTACTGCATCGGTCTCCATTGCTGCAATGCTTGCTGTGAGCAGGCCCCACCCCTCCCTTTTGTTCCTTTTCGTGACATTATCTTGATGAGACCGTAAAAAGTCCATTTTTAATTACATCAATAGGCTTTTACAGAGCTTACCCGGGTTAAGTGGAAACAGATCCGACCGTGTCGAAGTGCAGTGGAAACGGCGGAGCCGACACGGATTGTAAACATCCCGAATCGGACCCGGTACTCAGGTGGAAAATAAGAATTTACTTACCGATAATTCTATTTCTCGTAGTCCGTAGTGGATGCTGGCAACTCCGTAAGGACCATGGGGAATAGCGGCTCCGCAGGAGACTGGGCACAAAAGTAAAGCTTTAGGACTACCTGGTGTGCACTGGCTCCTCCCCCTATGACCCTCCTCCAAGCCTCAGTTAGGATACTGTGCCCGGACGAGCGTACACAATAAGGAAGGATTTTGAATCCCGGGTAAGACTCATCCAGCCACACCAATCACACCGTATAACCTGTGATCTGAACCCAGTTAACAGCATGATAACAGAGGAGCCTCTGGAAAGATGGCTCACAACAATAATAACCCGATTTTTGTAACAATAACTATGTACAAGTATTGCAGACAATCCGCATTTGGGATGGGCGCCCAGCATCCACTACGGACTACGAGAAATAGAATTATCGGTAAGTAAATTCTTATTTTCTCTGACGTCCTAGTGGATGCTGGGAACTCCGTAAGGACCATGGGGATTATACCAAAGCTCCCAAACGGGCGGGAGAGTACGGATGACTCTGCAGCACCGAATGAGAGAACTCCAGGTCCTCCTCAGCCAGGGTATCAAATTTGTAGAATTTAGCAAACGTGTTTGCCCCTGACCAAGTAGCTGCTCGGCAAAGTTGTAACGCCGAGACCCCTCGGGCAGCCGCCCAAGATGAGCCCACCTTCCTTGTGGAATGGGCTTTTACAGATTTTGGCTGTGGCAGGCCTGCCACAGAATGTGCAAGCTGAATTGTACTACAAATCCAACGAGCAATAGTCTGCTTAGAAGTAGGAGCACCCAGCTTGTTGGGTGCATACAGGATAAACAGCGAGTCAGATTTCCTGACTCCAGCCGTTCTGGAAACATATATTTTCAAGGCCCTGACTACGTCCAACAACTTGGAGTCCTCCAAGTCACTAGTAGCCGCAGGTACCACAATAGGTTGGTTCAGATGAAACACTGAAACCACCTTAGGGAGAAAATGAGGACGAGTCCTCAATTCCGCCCTGTCTGAATGGAAGATCAGATAAGGGCTTTTACAGGATAAAGCCCGCCAATTCTGACACGCGCCTGGCCGAGGCCAGGGCCAACAACATGACCACTTTCCATGTGAGATATTTTAACTCCACAGATTCAAGTGGTTCAAACCAATGTGACTTTAGGAACCCCAAAACTACACTGAGATCCCAAGGTGCCACTGGAGGCACAAAAGGAGGCTGTATATGCAGTACCCCTTTTACAAACGTCTGAACTTCAGGAACTGAAGCTAGTTCTTTCTGGAAGAAAATTGACAGGGCCGAAATTTGAACCTTAATGGACCCCAATTTTAGGCCCATAGACACTCCTGTTTACAGGAAATGCAGGAATCGACCTAGTTGAAATTCCTCCATCGGGGCCTTACTGGCCTCGCACCACGCAACATATTTTCGCCAAATGCGGTGATAATGCTTTGCGGTTACATCCTTCCTGGCTTGATCAGGGTAGGGATGACTTCATCCGGAATGCCTTTTTCCTTCAGGATCCGGCGTTCAACCGCCCTGCCGTCAAACGCAGCCGCGGTAAGTCTTGGAATAGACAGGGTCCTTGCTGGAGCAGGTCCCTTCTTAGAGGTAGAGGCCACGGGTCCTCCGTGAGCATCTCTTGAAGTTCCGGGTACCAAGTCCTTCTTGGCCAATCCGGAGCCACGAGTATAGTTCTTACTCCCCTCCGTCTTATAATTCTCAGTACTTTTGGTATGAGAGGAAGAGGAGGGAACACATACACTGACTGGTACACCCACGGTGTTACCAGAGCGTCCACAGCTATTGCCTGAGGGTCCCTTGACCTGGCGCAATACCTGTCCAATTTTTTGTTTAGGCGGGACGCCATCATGTCCACCTTTGGTTTTTCCCAATGGTTTACAATCATGTGGAAGACTTCTGGGTGAAGTCCCCACTCTCCCGGGTGGAGGTCGTGCCTGCTGAGGAAGTCTGCTTCCCAGTTGTCCACTCCCGGAATGAACACTGCTGACAATGCTATCACATGATTTTCCGCCCAGCGAAAAATCCTTGCAGCTTCTGCCATTGCCCTCCTGCTTCTTGTGCCGCCCTGTCTGTTTACGTGGGCGACTGCCGTGATGTTGTCCGACTGGATCAGCACCGGCTGACCTTGAAGCAGAGGTCTTGCTTGGCTTAGGGCATTGTAAATGGCCCTTAGCTCCAAAATATTTATATGAAGTGATGTCTCCAGGCTTGACCACAAGCCCTGGAAATTTCTTCCCTGTGTGACTGCTCCCCAGCCTCGCAGGCTGGCATCCGTGGTCACCAGGACCCAGTCCTGAATGCCGAATCTGCGGCCCTCTAGAAGATGAGCACTCTGCAACCACCACAGGAGAGACACCCTTGTCTTTGGTGACAGGGTTATCCGCTGATGCATCTGAAGACGCGATCCGGACCATTTGTCCAGCAGGTCCCACTGGAAAGTTCTTGCGTGGAATCTGCCGAATGGAATTGCTTCGTAGGAAGCCACCATTTTTCCCAGGACCCTTGTGCACTGATGCACTGACACTTGGCCTGGTTTTAGGGGGTTTCTGACTAGTTCGGATAACTCCCTGGCTTTCTCCTCCGGGAGAAACACCTTTTTCTGGACTGTGTCCAGGATCATCCCTAGGAATAGAAGGCGTGTCGTCGGGATCAGCTGCGATTTTGGAATATTGAGAATCCAACCGTGCTGCCGCAGCACTATTTGAGATAGTGCTACCCCGACTTCCAACTGTTCCTTGGATCTTGCCCTTATCAGGATATCGTCCAAGTAAGGGATAACTAAAACTCCCTTCTTTCGAAGGAGTATCATCATTTCGGCCCTTACCTTGGTAAAGACCCGGGGTGCCGTGGACAATCCAAACGGCAGCGTCTGAAACTGATAGTGACAGTTCTGTACCACAAACCTGAGGTACCCTTGGTGAGAAGGGTAAATTGGGACATGTAGGTAAGCATCTTTGATGTCCAGAGAAACCATATAGTCCCCTTCTTCCAGGTTTGCAATCACTGCTCTGAGTGACTCCATCTTGAATTTGAACCTTTGTATGTAAGTGTTCAAGGATTTTAGATTTAAAATTGGTCTCACCGAGCCGTCCGGCTTCGGTACCACAAATAGTGTGGAATTGTACCCCTTTCCCTGTTGCAGGAGGGGTACCTTGATTATCACCTGCTGGGAATACAGCTTGTGAATGGCTTGCAATACTGCCTCCCTGTCTGAGGGAGACGTCGGTAAAGCAGACTTTAGAAACGGCGAGAGGGAGACGTCTCGGATTTCTTGAGACGGGCCCCCACCGTGCCTGAGTCCGCTTGTAAAGCCCCAGCGTCATGCTGAGGACTTTGCGGAGGCGGGAGAGGGCTTTTGTTCCTGGGAACTGGCTGTTTGCTGCAGCCTTTTTCCTCTCCCTCTGCCACGGGGCAGAAATGAGGCGCCTTTTGCCCGCTTGCCCTTATGGGGACGAAAGGACTGCGCCTGATAATACGGCATCTTCTTAGGTTGAGAAGCTACCTGGGGTAAAAATGTGGATTTTCCAGCAGTTGCCGTGGCTACCAGGTCTGATAGACCTACCCCAAATAACTCCTCCCCCTTATAAGGCAATACTTCCATGTGCCTTTTAGAATCCGCATCACCTGACCACTGCCGCGTCCATAAACCTCTTCTTGCAGAAATGGACAGCGCGCTAACTCTTGATGCCAGTCGGCAAATATCCCTCTGTGCATCACGCATATATAGAAATGCATCCTTCAAATGCTGTATAGTCAGTAATATACTGTCCCTATCTAGGGTATCAATATTTTCAGTCAGGGAATCCGACCACGCCAGGCCCGCACTGCACATCCAGGCTGAGGCGATTGCTGGTCGCAGTATAACACCCGTGTGAGTGTATATACATTTTAGGATATTCTCCAGCTTTCTATCGGCAGGTTCCTTTAGGGCGGCCGTATCAGGAGAGGGTAGTGCTACCTGTTTAGACAAGCGTGTGAGCGCTTTATCCACCCTAGGGGGTGTTTCCCAACGTGCCCTATCCTCTGGCGGGAAAGGGTACGATGCCAATAACCTTTTAGGAATTATCAGTTTTTTATCGGGGGAAACCCACGCCTCATCACACACTTCATTTAATTCCTCGGATACAGGAAAAACTACAGGCAGTTTTTTCTCACCAAACATAATACCCTTTTTAGTGGTACTTGTATTATCAGAGATATGCAATACATTTTTCATTGCTTCAATCATGTAACGTGTGGCCCTAGTGGAAGTCACGTTTGTCTCCTCATCATCGACACTGGAGTCAGTATCCGTGTCTGTGTCTGCCATTTGAGGTAACGGGCGTTTTAAAGCCCCTGATGGCGTTTGAGACCCCTGGACAGGCACAAGCTGAGTAGCCGGCTGTCTCATGTCGTCAACTGTCTGTCGTAAAGAGCTGACACGGTCACGCAATTCCTTCCATAAGCTCATCTACTCAGGTGTCGACTCCCTAGGGGGTGACAACTCTATAATAGGCAATTGCTCCGCCTCCATCTCATTTTCCTCCTCAAACATGTCGACACAATCGTACCGACACACACACAGGGAATGCTCTGATAGAGGACAGGACCCCACTAGCCCTTTGGGGAGACAGAGGGAGAGTATGCCAGCACACACCAGAGCGCTATATATAGACAGGAATACCACTATAAAATGTGCTTTTCCCTTAATAGCTGCTGTTAGTATTAAAACTGCGCCAAATTAGTGCCCCCCTCTCTTTTTTACCCTTTTCTGTAGTGCAGGACTGCAGGGGAGAGTCAGGGAGACGTCCTTCCAGCGGAGCTGTGATGGAAAATGGCGCCCGTGTGCTGAGGAGATAGGCTCCGCCCCCTTCTCGGCGGCCTTTTCTCCCGCTTTTTGGTGAGTTCTGGCAGGGGTTAAAATACATCCATATAGCCCTGGGGGTTATATGTGGTGTATTTATGCCAGCCAAGGTGTTTACATTGCTGCTCAGGGCGCCCCCCCCCAGCGCCCTGCACCCTCAGTGACCGAAGTGTGAAGTGTGCCTGAGTAACAATGGCGCACAGCTGCAGTGCTGTACGCTACCTTGCTGAAGACTGATGTCTTCTGCCAACGATTTTTCCGGACCTCTTCTTGCTTCTGGCTCTGTAAGGGGGCCGGCGGCGCGGCTCTGGGACCGAGCTCCGAGGCTGGGCCTGTGTTCGGTCCCTCTGGAGCTAATGGTGTCCAGTAGCCTAAGAAGCCCAAGCTGGCTGCAAGCAGGCAGGTTCGCTTCTTCTCCCCTTAGTCCCTCGATGCAGTGAGCCTGTTGCCAGCAGGTCTCACTGAAAATAAAAAAACCTAAAACTAAACTTTCACTAAGAAGCTCAGGAGAGCCCCTAGTGTGCACCCTTCTCGGCCGGGCACAAAAATCTAACTGAGGCTTGGAGGAGGGTCATAGGGGGAGGAGCCAGTGCACACCAGGTAGTCCTAAAGCTTTACTTTTGTGCCCAGTCTCCTGCGGAGCCGCTATTCCCCATGGTCCTTACGGAGTTCCCAGCATCCACTAGGACGTCAGAGAAAAGGGGTATAAGGTAGGAGGTTTTTTTTAGAACTTGTGATGTTGCCCATAGCAACCAATCAGATTCTACTTAACATTTATCTAGCTGCTTCTAGAAGATAAGCCGCCGCCTACTGGGAGTGAATCTTAGCATAGTAAAATTGCGAACGAAAGATTCGCAATATTGCGATAAGACATCTCTGTGCAGTTTCTGAGTAGCTCGAGACTTACTCTGCCAGTGCGATCAGTTCAGTGCTTGTCGTTCCTGGTTTGACGTCACAAACACACCCAGCGTTCGCCCAGACACTCCTCCGTTTCTCCAGCCACTCCCGCGTTTTTCCCAGAAACGGTAGCGTTTTTTCCCACACGCCCATAAAACGGCCTGTTTCCGCCCAGTAACACCCACTTCCTGTCAATCACACTCCGATCGCCTGAGCGATGAAAAAGCCGTGAGTAAAAATCCAAACTTCTTAGCAAATTTACTTGGCGCAGTCGCAGTGCGGACATTGCGCATGCGCACTAAGTGGGAAATCGCTGCGATGCGAAGAAATTTTCCGAGCGAACAACTCGGAATGACCCCCTAGGTCCTATGACAGCTATCCAAACTTTGTTCCTTACCAAATCTTGGACCAATTACAAAGGCTCTTGGTTAGGTAGAATTGCAGTACTTCAAAATTATCATTGCTACAAAGCAAATGTATATTTTTAATTCAATATTATCCCTATTTTGTGGATATGAACATGTTTGTTACACTGTTTCGAGTGCATGTATAAATGCCAATATCTGCCAAAGGGCAAAAAGGAGGGGCAAAATGGCTCTCATAGATTTGTTAAATTTCAGAAAATTACTTTCCCTGACACCAGCATGGATTCTGATTTCACAGGTCCAGTGCTCTTTATAGGTTTTAAAAATGAAAGAAAAAGGACATTTAAATATGGACACTATGCATCCCTCTCTGGGATAATGTTAGACTCCCCGAACTGGGCAGTGCTGAAGATAGTGCTGGCCTCAGGATTGCGAGGGGGTGGGATGTAGGGGGTGGTTATGTGACCATTGGTCTCCTGATCGGCGGTCACATGACTACATCCCCTTAAATAGATATGGTCGTGGAGGGTCGAATGAAGGGTTAACGTCTTGTGTAATAACGTAGCAGACTTTGGGGGGCTGCCCGTGCACTCACTTAAACTTCTGTGTTATGAAGCTTGGTATTTTGCATTATACATTACTTATATTATTCGGGTGGTCTTCAGTTTGCTGGCTGTCGGTATCCCGCCGCACAGTATACTGGCGCCGGAATGCCGACAGTCGGCATACCGACAGCCGGCATACCGACACCTTTTCTCCCTCTTGGGGGTCCACGACCCCCCTGGAGGGAGAATAGATAGCGTGGCGTGCGTAGCGTGGCGAGCGCAGCGAGCCCGCAAGGGGCTCATTTACGCTCGCCCTGCTGTCGGTATGCCGGCGGTCGGGATCCCGGCGCCGGCATACCCTACTACACCCATATTATTCTGGTGTCATCAAGTATACAGTATATCTATGTTTTGTGATACTATCATCATCATCATTGTCGAGATGCTAATTTCCTCCTCTGTATTTGTTTGACTCTGGCTTGTAAATTATCTTTATGTTATCGTTAAAAAAAAATTTCTGTGTGTGTGAAAAATTCAATAAATATACATAATTTTTTTTAAAAAAGGACCCTATGGAGCCGATTCTGAGATGGTGGTGAAAGGAAAAAATAGTATTTTAATACCTACCGGTAAATCCTTTTCTCTTAGTCCGTAGAGGATGCTGGGAACTCCAAAAGGACCATGGGGTATAGACGGGATCCGCAGGAGACATGGGCACACTATAAGACTTTGAATGGGTGTGAACTGGCTCCTCCCTCTATGCCCCTCCTCCAGACTCCAGTTAGAGAACTGTGCCCAGGGAGACAGACATTTTGAGGAAAGAATTTATTGTTTAAACACGGTGATTGTCATTCCAGCTCACACCTCGAACATGCTGCAGAACGTGGCATTCAATAGAACACCAGCCGACGGCATGAAAAAAATATACAGCAATATGCTGACCGAAAATATAACACAACCTGTGTGTAAACACGGCCAATAATAACATACCGCATGCCATGGCATGAATAACGTCAGCAACAGACATGACTGAAAAAAAACACCACATGAGTGTAACCACAACCAATAGCTGCAGATCCAGTACGCACTGGGACGGGCGCCCAGCATCCTCTACGGACTAAGAGAAAAGGATTTACCGGTAGGTATTAAAATCCTATTTTCTCATACGTCCTAGAGGATGCTGGGAACTCCAAAAGGACCATGGGGTCTATACCAAAGCTCCAGACCGGGCAGGAGAGTGCGGACGACTCTGCAGCACCGATTGAGCAAACAATGAGGTCCTCATCAGCCAGGGTATCAAACCTGTAGAACTTAGCAAACGTGTTCGACCCCGACCAAGTAGCAGCTCGGCAAAGTTGAACCGCCGAGACTCCTCGGGTCTCCGCCCAAGAAGAGCCCACATTCCTGGTAGAATGGGCCTTCACCGACTTCGGCAACGGCAATCTAGCCGTAGAATGAGCATGCCGAATCGTATCCCAGAACCAGCGTGCAACAGTCTGCTTAGAAGCAGGGGCCCCAATTTAGTTGGGAGCATACAGGACAAACAGAGCCTCTGTTTCCCCAATCTGAGCCGTTCTGGCGACATAAATATTCAAAACTCTGACTACATCGAGAGACTTTGAATCAGCCAAGGCTTCAGTAGGCACAGGTACAACAATAGGCTGGTTCCTGTGAAACGCAGAAACCACTTTCGGCAGAAATTGTTGCCGAATTCTCAATTCCGCTCTATCCACCTGGAAGATTAACTAGGGGCTCTTGTGAGACAAAGCCGCTAATTCCGACCCCCGCCTTGTGGACGCAAGGACCAATAGCATGACCACTTTCCAAGTGAGAAATTTTAACTCAACCTTTCGTAAAGGTTCCAACCAGTGTGACATAACAAACTGCAACACCACGTTAAGGACCCATGGTGCCACTGGGAGCACAAATGGAGGTTGGATGTGCAGCACTCCTTTCACAAAAGTCTGAACTTCTTGAAGGATGGCCAATTCCTTTTAAAAGAAAATTGATAAGGCCGAAATCTGCACTTTAATGGAGCCTAACTTTAGGCCTGCATCCCCACCTGCTTGCAAAAAATGGAGAAAACGACCCAGCTGAAATTCTTCCGTAGGAGCCTTCTTGGATTCACACCAAGACACATACTTCCTTAAAGCTTCGCCGTTACTCCCTTTCTAGCCTGAAGCAATGTGGGAATGACTTCACCGGAAATACCCTTTCGGGCTAGGATATGGTGTTCAACCGCCATGCCGTGAAACGCAGCCGCGGCAAGTCTTGATACACGCCCGGTTCTTGCTGTAACAGGTCCTCTCGTAGAGGAAGAGGCCAGGAATCTTTCAAGAGTAAGTCTTGAAGATCTGGATACCAAGCCCTCCTTCGCTAGACCGGAACAATGAGGATCGCCTGAACCTTTGTTCTTCTTATGTTATCACCTTCGGAAAGAGTGAAAGTGGAGGGAACACGTAGACCGACTGAAACACCCACGGTGTCACAAGGGCGTCCCCTGCTATTGCTTGAGTGTCCCTTGACCTGGAACAATATCCTTGAAGGTTCTTGCTGAGGCGAGACGCCATCATGTCTGATTGAGGAATTCCCCAAAGACTTGTCACTTCTGTGAAAACTTCTTGATGAAGACCCCCCCTCCTGCATGGAGATCGTGTCTGCTGAGGAAGTCTATTTCTCCGTTGACTATAACCGGAACGAAGACCGCTAATAGAGCGTTTACATGCCTTTCCGCCCAGCGGAAAACTTTTCCGGCTCCTGCCATTGCTGCTTTTCTCCTCGTTCCGCCCTAGCGGCTTACTTACGCCACCGCTGTTAAATCATCCGACAGAATTAAGACGAGCAGATTGCGAAGAAGATGTTCTGTTGCAAATAGCTCTTAATTTCAGAATGCTTATTGCAGACAAACTTCCTGACTTGACCTTTTCCTCTGGAAATTCTTCCCCTGTAAAAACTGCTCCCCAGCCTCGGAGACTTGCATCCATGGACACCAGGATCTAGTCCTGGATCCCGAACCTTCGTCACTCTAGGAGGTGAGAACTGTGAAGCCACCACAGGAGAGATATCCTGGTCCTGGAAAATAGGATTATTTTCCGGTGCATGTGCAGGTGAGACCCGGACCACATGTCCAACTGGTCCCGCAAACTACTCTGGTATTTGACCTGCTCACCGAATGGCCTCGTAGGCCACAACCATCTTCTTCATCAACGGAACGTATTGATGGGTTTACACTGTTGCAAATCTGATCCGACTCTGGATCCTCAAATCTCTTTCCACAGGAAAAAAATAATTCTCAACACGTCAGTATCTAATCTTATTCCCAACTCCTACATCTGCGTCGTTGGGATCAACAGCGATTTCCTGTGTTGAAGAACTGTCAGAGAGAAACAACAATTTGTACCCCTTGTTTCTTGACCTCACCGTAGTCAGGAGAGCGTCTCATTACAGAATAATAATGGCTCTTACTATTGAAGAAAAAACATCATACTGCCATCACTCTGGTGAAATGACAATAACAATCCTGAATAGCAAACCCAGGTAAGCTTAATGCGTATGAAACCGCATTTAAAACCTCTTTCTTCTTTTACAGGAGATCCCTGCCCTGAGAGATTCCATCTTGTAGTTCAACTTCTTAAGTAGAAATCTTTTTGGGATTGTTCTGACCGAGCTGTCCGGCTCAGAAGCACGAAAAAGCTTGAATAATAGCTTTTTCCTTTTTTTTTTTTTTTTTTTTTTTGTGACAGGGACAGCAGGACAATGTCCTGATTCTGAACCAACCCTTGTATGGCGTTGCATACTACTTCCCCGTCCAGAGGAGAATCGGTAAGATCTATTTTAAAAATCAGTGAGGGGAAACGTCTGGAAAACTCGAGTATGTCCCCCTTTTGACTTTATTCTTAACTCAATGTGTCAAGTCCATTCCAGGACTGACTGAATAGTATTAGACGAGTTCCCATCAGTGTGGGCTCCAGTAAGATAAACCCAGCGACCTGCGGTGGATGTGGTAGAAACAGAGGACGATATCTGCTTTTGCAAACTTGAAAAGGCTGCAGACCTCTTACCTTTTCACCTTCCTCTACCTGCAAAGAAGGGGAAAACAAAACGGTGTCCAACCGGTCAAAATGACTGCATCCCACAAAAAATGCGTCACCAACCGTTGTGAGGGAACATAGCTCAAGACGGTATACTTACCAGTGGTATCTGCCGAGATCAACTTAACAAAGCCATTCCCAAACCAGGTTACACCTTCATAGGGAAGACACTCCAGTATTTCTCGGAGTCAGTGCATACCTCTTGTAGTCTCACGGCAGCATGCTGCAATGTTCTAGATAAGACCCAACTTAAGGAATATTCCATCTCTCCCCGGGGTAATTATATCGGATAACAAGGTAACCGACCATTTGTGAATACAAGCACTCCTCCATGCGTATGTAATGCAATTATCATCACAACACATAATTAAAATATCACTTAGCTTCCTGTATACGATCCTTTGTGACAGGGCCCCGTGCAGACCAGGGGTTGACTTTCACTGTATTCTATCCACGGCTGGAAAAGAATAAACACTCGTACTCCTCGAGAAGATTTAAGACCATCTCGTCACGGCTGACCTAGAGCTTTATCAACAGAGTGACCAGCACATGAAAAGGAATAACTTTACTTCAGCATTCAATAGAAGTCGTAATATGAATATACATATTTAAATACACATATACACACATATTCTATATATACACATCATACGTATATGTATTTTGTCATGAACAGCAGGGTCCCTAGTGACATTAATGTGTTCTGAATGTGTATGAACATGTACTGAATGCCACTGTTGTGGATCTAACCAGGAAACATTATGGTCGACATAAAACATAGTATTCGTCGACAACAGGGAGTAGTAACCGGGCAAAATAACAGTCTTGCAACCCCGAGGGGTCTGAGGGAAATTATATATATATATATATATATAATGTTAATATCACTCCCCCACAATTACCCGTACCATACACACACACATATATATATATATATATATATATTTATGCAGGTATAGGTTTTTGTTAATTTACACCCAGTAATAGAGTTGGTGCCGACAGGGTCGCCCACATATGACTGTGTCGTTCCATACAGTGTTCACTTTGGAAAAGTTTACAACTACCGACATGCTGACACTTCATCTACTGAATCAAGTACCCGCAGGAGTCGATAACACAGACAGAGGGATCCCATAGCTGTTTGTGGCAGAGCCCACACACATGTCGACACACGTGTACTACATCGCTATAATGGGTAGAATCCTGACAGAGAAAACACAGAAACTTTTTTACAACTCATTAACCACACGCTCATTTATACATATATAGTGCATCTTATACGAGCCCATAGTGCACTAAGCAACTGTGCCCCCCTCCGTTTTACACTGTTAGTTCTTTTCAGTGTTTTGGCGGGCCAGCGTCTCTGTGAGGAGAAAATGGCGCTGTATAGAGTTGTGAGGGCTAAGCCATGCCCCCTGCTCAGTTCGCTTCAGCCCTGCTAATTTTTCACGTTTTTTTACTGGCGGGGGTCTGTATACAGTGCCTATGCACTGTATACTTCTTTGCCAGGACATTATATGAGGTATAATTGCTGCCCAGGGCGCCCCCCCTGCGCCCTGCACCCATGTAGTGCCGCTTGTGTGGGAGCAATGGCGCTGCACGGTACCTCAGAGACTCTGAAGTCTTCTGCCATCACTGAAGTCTTCTGTTCTTCTTATACTCACCCGGCATCTTTCTTCCGGCTCTGTGAGGGGGGTGACGGCACAGCTCCGGGAACGAGCAGCTAGGCGAACCTAGTGATCAGACCCTCTGGAGCTAATGGTGTCCAGTAGCCTAAGAAGCAGAGCCCTTGAACTAAGAAGAAGTAGGTCTGACTTCTCTCCCCTCACTCCCACGAAGCAGGGAGCCTGTAGCCAGCAGGTCTCCCTGAAAATAAAAAACCTAACAAAGTCTTTTCAGAGAAACTCAGGAGAGCTCCCCTAGTGTGTGTCCAGTCTCTCTGGGCACAGAGTCTAACTGGAGTCTGGAGGAGGGGCATAGAGGGAGGAGCCAGTTCACACCCATTCAAAGTCTTATAGTGTGCCCATGTCTCCTGCGGATCCCGTCTATACCCCATGGTCCTTTTGGAGTTCCCAGCATCCTCTAGGACGTATGAGAAATAAGCAGGTAACTTTGCACATGAACAAACCAAGGGAGTGATTCAGAGCTGATCGTAGATGTGCTAAACATATCACATCTACGATCAGATTCTCTGACATGCAGAGGGACGCCCAACACAGGTCTAGTCCGCCCCGCATGTCAGGCCCTGACTCCCCACACCGTTGCCAAGTAGCTCTGGGTCGCCGCGGACTGCCGCCGCAATGGTCCGGACACGCCTTCGTTGTCCGTTCGGCGCTCCACCAACGGCGTTCCAATGCCATTGGGACACCCCCTACCGCCTCTGGCCATCAATCAGACAGAGGCGATCGCACCAGTGAGATGCTTTCGCATCTCTCTGGCTGCACATGCGCAGTGCGCCCTCCGAGCAAACGTACTGTGCAAAGGGCTTCAGAGTGCGATCGCTGTTGTGGCAGCGATCGGCTCTTAATCAGGCCCCATGTTGCAATGCAAAAGGTGCACATACATTTTACATTTTATTTGCACCCAGGACAAAAGGAGATTTATGGTAAGAACTTACCGTTGTTAAATCTCTTTCTGCGAAGTACACTGGATTCCACAGGAAATAACATCGGGGTGT
Source organism: Pseudophryne corroboree (assembly GCF_028390025.1). Classification (NCBI taxonomy): domain Eukaryota; kingdom Metazoa; phylum Chordata; class Amphibia; order Anura; family Myobatrachidae; genus Pseudophryne; species Pseudophryne corroboree. Next base: position 417,977,501 of record NC_086447.1, on the reverse strand, counting down.
AGAGTTGGATCTTGATCCGAGGCACCAACAGGCTAAAAGCTTTGACTGTTCCCAGGATGCATAGCGCCGCCTCCTCTATATCCCCGCCTCCAGGCACTGGAGATCAGTTTTGTTAACCAGTCCAACGCAGTAGCAGGCAAGAAAGATGACAACAATTAGTAGCCACATTAAACTACATTCTCACGACAGGAGAAGGTACCAGCGGCTAATGCCATACAAACCCAAAGAAGCTAAGTGCGTCAGGGTGGGCGCCCTGTGGCATCCAGTGTACCTCGCAGAAAGAGATTTAACAATGGTAAATTCTTACCATAAATCTCCTTTTCTGCAGCGGGGTACACTGGTATTCCACAGGGAATAACATTGGGGATGTCCTAAAGCAGTTCCTCATGGGAGGGGACGCACTGTAGCGGGCACAAGAGCCTGGCGTCCAAAGGAGGCATCCTGGGAGGCGGAAGTATCGAAGGCATAAAACATTATGAACGTGTTCACTGAGGACCACGTAGCCGCCTTGCACAATTGTTCAAGAGTCGCACCACGGCGGGCCGCCCAAGAGTAGCATGGGCTTTGATGGTAGCAGGAGCTGGAAGGCCAGCCTGTACATAAGCATGTGCAATCACCATTCTAATCCATCTGACCAAGGTCTGCTTATTAGCAGGCCAGCCATGTTTCTGAAAACAAAACAGAACAAAGAGAGAATTAGATCGCCGAATTGAAGCTGTGCTCTTCACATAAATACGGAGAGCCCGTACCACATCCAAAGAATGCTCTTTGAAGGATAAACCAGGAGAGGTAAAGGCTGGAACCAAAATCTCTTGGTTAAGGTGGAAAGATTACACCACCTTAGGCAGATAACCAGGGCAAGTTCTAAGAACCGCCCGGTTACGGTGAAAAATCAGAAAGGGTGATCGACAGGACAAGGCACCCAAGTCCGAAACCCGCCTAGCAGAGGCAATAGCCAGCAAAAAATAAGAATTTACTTACCGATAATTCTATTTCTCGGAGTCCGTAGTGGATGCTGGGGTTCCTGAAAGGACCATGGGGAATAGCGGCTCCGCAGGAGACAGGGCACAAAAGTAAAGCTTTTACAGGTCAGGTGGTGTGTACTGGCTCCTCCCCCTATGACCCTCCTCCAGACTCCAGTTAGGTACTGTGCCCGGACGAGCGTACACAATAAGGGAGGATTTTGAATCCCGGGTAAGACTCATACCAGCCACACCAATCACACCGTACAACTTGTGATCTAAACCCAGTTAACAGTATGATAACAGAGGAGCCTCTGAAAGATGGCTTCCTAAACAATAACCCGAATTAGTTAACAATAACTATGTACAAGTATTGCAGATAATCCGCACTTGGGATGGGCGCCCAGCATCCACTACGGACTCCGAGAAATAGAATTATCGGTAAGTAAATTCTTATTTTCTCTATCGTCCTAAGTGGATGCTGGGGTTCCTGAAAGGACCATGGGGATTATACCAAAGCTCCCAAACGGGCGGGAGAGTGCGGATGACTCTGCAGCACCGAATGAGAGAACTCCAGGTCCTCCTTTGCCAGGGTATCAAATTTGTAAAAATTTACAAACGTGTTCTCCCCTGACCACGTAGCTGCTCGGCAGAGTTGTAATGCCGAGACCCCTCGGGCAGCCGCCCAAGATGAGCCCACCTTCCTTGCGGAATGGGCCTTAACAGATTTAGGCTGTGGCAGGCCTGCCACAGAATGTACAAGTTGAATTTTGTTACAAAACCAACGAGCAATCGACTGCTTAGAAGCAGGTGCACCCAACTTGTTGGGTGCATACAGTATAAACAGCGAGTCAGATTTTCTGACTCCAGCCGTCCTTTAAATGTATATTTTTAAGGCTCTGACAACGTCCAACAACTTGGAGTCCTTCAAGTCGTCTGTAGCCGCAGGCACTACAATAGGCTGGTTCAGGTGAAACGCTGATACCACCTTAGGGAGAAAATGCGGACGCGTCCGCAGCTCTGCCCTATGTCGAATGGAAAATTAAATAAGGGCTTTTATAAGACAAAGCCGCCAGTTCAGATACTCTCCCGGCCGAAGCCAGGGCCAGTAACATAGTCACTTTCCATGTGAGATATTTCAAATCCACATTCTTTAGTGGTTCAAACCAATTGGATTTGAGGAAATCTAAAACTACATTTAGATCCCACGGTGCCACCTTAGGCACCACAGGAGGCTGTATATGCAGTACTCCTTTGATAAAAATCTGGACCTCAGGGACTGAGGCCAATTCTTTGTGGAAGAATATTGATAGGGCCGAAATTTGAACCTTAATAGATCCCAATTTGAGACCCATAGACAATCCTGATTGCAGGAAATGTAGGAAAACGACCCAGTTGAAATTCCTCCATCGGAGCACTCCGCTGCTCGCACCACGCAACATATTTTCGCCAAATACGGCGATAATGCTTCGCGGTGACTTCCTTCCTTGCCTTTATCAAGGTAGGAATGACTTCTTCTGGAATGCCTTTTCCTTTTAGGATCTGGCATTCAACGCCATGCCGTCAAACGCAGCCGCGGTAAGTCTTGAAAAAGACAAGGACCCTGCTGAAGCAGGTCCCTTCTCAGAAGTAGAGGCCACGGATCGTCCGTGACCATCTCTTGAAGTTCCGGGTACCAAGTCCTTCTTGGCCAATCCGGAGCCACTAGTCTTACTCCTCTTTGCCGTATAATCCTCAATACCTTTGGTATGAGAGGCAGAGGAGGAAACACATATACCGACTGGTACACCCAAGGTGTTACCAGCGCGTCCACAGCTATTGCCTGCGGATCTCTTGACCTGGCGCAATACCTGTCCAGTGTTTTGTTGAGGCGAGACGCCATCATGTCCACCATTGGTTTTACCCAACGGTTTAATAGCATGTGGAAAACTTCTGGATGAAGTCCCCACTCTCCCGGGTGAAGGTCGTGTCTGCTGAGGAAGTCTGCTTCCCAGTTGTCCACGCCCGGGATGAATACTGCTGACAGTGCTATCACGTGATTCTCCGCCCAGCGAAGGATCCTGGCAGCTTCTGCCATTGCCCTCCTGCTTCTTGTGCCGCCCTGTCTGTTTACATGGGCGACTGCCGTGATGTTGTCCGACTGGATCAACACCGGTCTTCCTTGAAGCAGAGGTTCCGCCTGGCTTAGAGCATTGTAGATTGCTCTTAGTTCCAGAATGCTTATGTGAAGAGACTTTTTCAGGCTCGACCACACTCCCTGGAAATTTCTTCCCTGTGTGACTGCTCCCCAGCCTCTCAGGCTGGCATCCGTGGTCACCAGGATCCAATCCTGCATGCCGAATCTGCGGCCCTCCAATAGATGAGCCTCCTGCAACCACCACAGAAGGGATACCCTTGTCCTCGGCGACAGGGTTATCCGCAGGTGCATCTGAAGATGCGACCCTGATCATTTGTCCAACAGATCCCTTTGCATGGAATCTGCCGAAAGGGATTGCTTCGTAAGAAGCTACCATTTTTTCCCAGGACTCTTGTGCATTGATGTACAGACACCTTTCCTGGTTTTAGGAGGTTCCTGACCAGGTCAGATAACTCCTTGGCTTTTTCTTCGGGAAGAAAAACCTTTTTCTGAACTGTGTCCAGAATCATCCCCAGGAACAGCAGACGAGTTGTCGGCATTAATTGGGATTTTGGAATATTCAGAATCCATCCGTGCTGCTTTAGCACCTCTTGAGATAGTGCTAAACCCATCTCTAGCTGTTCTCTGGACCTTGCCCTTATTAGGAGATCGTCCAAGTATGGGATAATTAATACGCCTTTTCTTCGAAGAAGAAATATTATCTCGGCCATTACCTTTGTAAAGACCCGAGGTGCCGTGGACAAACCAAACGGCAGCGTCTGAAACTGATAGTGACAGTTTTGTACAACGAACCTGAGGTACCCCTGGTGTGAGGGGTAATTGGAACGTGGAGATACGCATCCTTGATGTCCAAGGATACCATAAAGTCCCCTTCTTCCAGGTTCGCTATCACTGCTCTGAGTGACTCCATCTTGAACTTGAACTTCTTTATGTATAGGTTCAAGGACTTCAGATTTAGAATAGGCCTTACCGAGCCATCCGGCTTCGGTACCACAAATAGAGTGGAATAATACCCCTTCCCTTGTTGTAGAAGAGGTACCTTGACTATCACCTGCTGAGAATACAGCTTGTGAATGGCTTCCAAAACCGTCTCCCTTTCTGAGGGGGACGTTGGTAAAGCAGACTTCAGGAAACGGCGAGGTGGCTCTGTCTCTAATTTCAACCTGTACCCCTGAGATATTATCTGCAGGATCCAGGGATTTACCTGCGAGTGAGCCCACTGCGCGCTGTAATTTTTGAGACGACCGCCTACCGCCCCCGAGTCCGCTTGCGAAGCCCCAGCGTCATGCTGAGGCTTTTGTAGAAGCCGGGGAGGGCTTCTGTTCCTGGGAAGGAGCTGCCTGTTGCTGTCTCTTCCCTCGTCCTCTGCCTCGTGGCAGATATGAATAGCCCTTTGCTCTCTTATTTTTAAAGGAACGAAAGGGCTGCGGTTGAAAGGTCGGTGCCTTTTTCTGTTGGGGAGTGACTTGAGGTAGAAAGGTGGATTTCCCGGCCGTAGCCGTGGCCACCAAATCCGATAGACCGACCTCAAATAACTCCTCTACGCATCGCCTGTCCACTGTCGTGTCCATAAAGCTCTTCTGGCCGAAATGGACATAGCACTTACCCGTGATGCCAGTGTGCAGATATCTCTCTGTGCATCACGCATATAAAGAAATGCATCCTTTATTTGTTCTAACGACAGTAAAATATTGTCCCTGTCCAGGGTATCAATATTTTCGATCAGGGACTCTGACCAAACTACCCCAGCACTGCACATCCAGGCAGTCGCAATAGCTGGTCGTAGTATAACACCTGCATGTGTGTATATACCTTTTTGGATATTTTCCATCCTCCTATCTGATGGATCTTTAAGTGCGTCCGTCTCAGGAGAGGGTAACGCCACTTGTTTTGATAAGCGTGTTAGCGCTTTGTCCACCCTAGGAGGTGTTTCCCAGCGCTCCCTAACCTCTGGCGGGAAAGGGTATAAAGCCAATAACTTCTTTGAAATTAGCAGTTTTTTATCGGGGCACCCCACGCTTCATCACACACGTCATTTAATTCTTCTGATTCGGTAAAAACTACTGGTAGTTTTTTCACACCCCACATAATACCCTGTTTAGTGGTACCTGTAGTATCAGCTAAATGTAACATCTCCTTTATTGCCAAAATCATATAACGTGTGGCCCTACTGGAAAATACGGTTGATTCGTCACCTTCACCACCGGAATCAGTGCCTGTGTCTGGGTCTGTGTCGACCGACTGAGGCAAGGGACGTTTTACAGCCCCTGACGGTGTTTGAGGCGCCTGGACAGACACTAATTGAGTGTCCGGCCGCCTCATGTCGGCAAACGACTGCTTAAGCGAGTTGACGCTATCCCGTAATTCCACAAATAAAGGCATCCATTCTGGTGTCGACCCCCTAGGAGGTGACATCCTCATATTTGGCAATTGCTCCGCCTCCACACCAATAACGTCCTCATACATGTCGACACACACGTACCGACACACAGCAGACACACAGGGAATGCTCTATACGAAGACAGGACCCACTAGCCCTTTGGGGAGACAGAGGGAGAGTCTGCCAGCACACACCAAAAAGCGCTATATATGACAGGGATAGCCTTATGATTAAGTGCTCCCTTATAGCTGCTTTTATATTAATATATTGCCATTTATTCTGCCCCCCCTCTCTGTTATACCCTGTTTCTGTAGTGCAGTGCAGGGGAGAGACCTGGGAGCCTTCCTGACCAGCGGAGCTGTGACAGAAAATGGCGCCGTGTGCTGAGGAGATAGGCCCCGCCCCTTTTTCGGCGGGCTCGTCTCCCGCTATTTAGTACATTTAGGCAGGGGTAAATATCTCCATATAGCCTCTGGGGCTATATGTGAGGTATTTTTAGCCTTTTTAAAGGTTTTCATTTGCCTCCCAGGGCGCCCCCCCCCAGCGCCCTGCACCCTCAGTGACTGCCGTGTGAAGTGTGCTGAGAGGAAAATGGCGCACAGCTGCAGTGCTGTGCGCTACCTTAAGAAGACTGCAGGAGTCTTCAGCCGCCGATTCTGGACCTCTTCTTGCTTCAGCATCTGTGAGGGGGCCGGCGGCGTGGCTCCGGTGACCATCCAGGCTGTACCTGTGATCGTCCCTCTGGAGCTTCATGTCCAGTAGCCAAGAAGCCAATCCATCCTGCACGCAGGTGAGTTCACTTCTTCTCCCCTCTGTCCCTCGTTGCAGTGATCCTGTTGCCAGCAGGAATCACTGTAAAATAAAAAACCTAAGCTAAACTCTCTAAGCAGCTCTTTATGAGAGCCACCTAGAATTGCACCCTTCTCGGCCGGGCACAAAAATCTAACTGGAGTCTGGAGGAGGGTCATAGGGGGAGGAGCCAGTACACACCACCTGACCTGTAAAAGCTTTACTTTTGTGCCCTGTCTCCTGCGGAGCCGCTATTCCCCATGGTCCTTTCAGGAACCCCAGCATCCACTTAGGACGATAGAGAAACAAGACCTTAAGAGTAAGCCACTTAAGATCCACAGACTCAAGAGGTTCGAATACGGCAGGATCCTGATACCCTGACGGCAGAGCATAGCCGTCATGACTGCCATGACCTTGGTGAAGATTCTAGGAGCCGTGGTCAGACCAAAAGGTAAGGCCTGGAATTGAAAATGTAGGTTGCCAATAGCAAACCGCAGGTATTGCTAATGCGACATGGCAATAGGAATATGCAGGTAAGCATCCTGTATGTCCAGGGATACCATATAGTCCATGGGCTTCAAAGCCAGAACAATAGAGCGAAGAGTTTCCATACAGAATTTGGATACCTTCACAAATTTGTTCTAAGACTTGAGGTTGAGAATGGGCCGGGAAGACACATTCGGTTTCGGAACTAGGAACAACGTTGAATAGTACCCCCTGCCTCTCTGAGTCAGAGGCACCGGCACTATCACTCCTGTGTCCAGGAGGGATTGTACCACCAAATGGAGAGTTTTTGCTTTCACCGGATCCGAAGGGATGTTTGTTCAGCAAAACTGGCGAGGGGGACGTTTCTGGAAAGAGATGGAGTATCCGTGAGTGATGACTTCCTGAACCCAGGCGTCTGAAGTGGTCTATAACCACCCCTGAGCAAACCGCAGAAGTCGGCCTCCCACCCTGGAATCCCCCAGGAGGAGGCCCGTCCCGTCATGCAGCAGGCTTATCTGTTTTGGAAGCAGGCTGACGGGCAGCCCAGGCACGTTTAGCTTTGGGCTTAGTGGATTTGGAAGTACGAGCCTGTTTCGGGTACGCCTGACCCTTTTCTTTACTTGGAGGTCGAAAGGAACGAAAGGAAGTACTTTTAGCCTTCTGAGCCGAAGGGTTAGTACTAGGCGGATGCTAAGTCATCAACAATCTTGTTGAGATCCTCCCCAAAAAGGATGTTTCCCTTAAAAGGGATCACCTCCACGGTCTTTTTAGAGTCCAGATCTACAGACCAGGACCGCAACCAAAGAATCCGGCGAGCCAGAATGGACGTAGTAGATGCTTTGGCCGCCAGGACACCAGCATCAGATGCCGCCTCTTGAATATAATGAAAGGCTGTAATAATATATGAAAGACACTGTCTAGCCTTATCAGGAAAATCAGACGGTAGTTCTGCTTCAAATTCCTGAACCCAGGCTTCGATAGCTTTTGCCGCCCAAGAACCGCAATAGTGGGCCTATGCACAGCTCCTGCAAGAGTGTAAATAGACTTCAAGCAACCCTCCACACGCTCATCCGTCAGTTCCTTTAGAAAGGTGACGGTAGTGACAGGCAGAGCAGATGACACCACCAGACGCGCGAGTCCACCGGCGGCAGTGTTTCCCAATTTTTACTTAACTCTGCAGCAAGGGGATAACGAGCTAGCATCTTCTTAGACAGAGAGAATTTCTTTCCTGGATACTCCCAGGATTCCTGACGTATGTCAACCAAATGGTCAGAATGGGGTAAAACTAATTTAGTAACCTTCTGATGCTTGAACTTATCAGGTTTCTTAGAGGTATCTGGAGGTTCTGCTTCATCATCAATTTGAAGAATCAGTCTGATAGCCTCCAAGAGGTTAGGAACATCCACCTGTGTAATAGATTCCCAATCAGAAGCGTCTGCATCAGTGTCTGTGGGGTCAGTATATGCGCCATCTTCATCAGATGAAGTATCCGAAACATGTGTGGATTGTGAGGAAGTAACGGCCCGCTTAGAGGACCCCTTGGTCTTAGGCGGGCGAGGGTTAGGTTTTTGTTTTGACAAAGACTGATTTAATTACTGTAACTGAGAGGACAGATTATCTGCCCATGGCGGATTAACTGCACTGACAAATGTGGCTGTAATGGCACAGGAGGTCTCACAGGGTGCGCATGTCTAGTTACTAGCGTAGTCAGTAAATTGGAAAAGGCAGCCCAAGGTGGGTCTTGGTGTGCCCCCGGTGCTGCAGACTGACTGAGGGGTATAGAACCCCCGGTACCTGAGCCCTCAGCTGTAATGTTTTCCTCTGAGCAATCCGTGGTGTCAGCACTCCACGGTGCAGGATCAGCCATGGATTTACCACCCTATGTAGCAGACATTATTTGTAAGCGTAACCTTGGGGTGTAATAGTACAATAATCCCCCGTATAGTGTGACTGCAAAGCAGAGCACAAAAAGAGAATTTAAGAGGTATTTGGTGACTGAAACACACAGTGAAATATACCAAAGTAGTATATACTGTGAGACACTATATCAAATGAGAACCCTGATGCACTTAGCCCCCTTCAGGGTACAGAATATAGGGATAGCAATATGTGTGAGATATACGGAATATAGGGGGTCATTCTGAGTTGATCGTAGCTGTGCTAAATTTAGCACAACTACGAGCATGTTCTCAGACATGCAGGGGGACATGCCCCCTTTCCCTGCACAAGAACAAAAGCATCACACAGCGGCGATGCTTTTGTACTTGTTGAGTAACTCCCGGCCAGTGCAGCTCCTGCGGCTGACCGGGAGTTGCTGGTCGCTACCCCTGGTCGCAGCGGCTGCGTGTGACATCACGCAGCCGCTGCGGCCCGCCCCCCGCACGGTCCAGCCATGCCTGCATTGGCCGGACCGCGCCTCCAAAACGGCAGCCAAGCGCCGCAGTGCCGCCCCTCCCGCCCAGTGACGCCTCTGCCTGTCAATCAGGCAGAGGAGATCGATAGGGAACGACTACCTGCGATGCCGGCGCATGTGCAGTTCTGACCCGATCGCTGCGAACTGCAGCGAGCGATCGGGTCAGAATGACCCCCATAGACCACACAGCAGCTATTGGCAAACACAGTCACATGTACAATGCAGAAATATTACAAACAATAAAACTGCACTGGACTAGCAATACTAAGTAACTGGACTACTAAGTAAAGCTATGTATACATATACAGATATAACAATGCACAGTAAATACTGGATGTATATCACAGGGTACTTGTACTAAATATCCCTGAAGTTATGCACTTGTTCTTAATTAGCACTGTCTAAATGACAGTGCTAAAAATGTTCATTAAAAAAAGACCTGCAGCCTTCACAAAAATGATGGAAGTAGATTTGCTGCTGCCTTAGCTTAAGTTGCAGTTTATATGTCTGATGCAGAGGCAGGCCGAGTCATAGGTGGCCCCAGGGTGTTATCTTGCGTCTTGGGTGCTGCGGGGGCAACAGTGGCTTCATTTGTTTATTTCTGTATAGTAGTAAGTTGTTGTCATTGGTGAATGATCTGGAAGGTTGCTGGTTTCCCACTGCTGGGCCTGCTGACGGGATCAGTACGAGATCCCGGCGGTCGTAATACAGACAAAATGTTCATTAAAAAAAGACCTGCAGCCTTCACAAAAATGATGGAAGTAGATTTGCTGCTGCCTTAGCTTAAGTTGCAGTTTATATGTCTGATGCAGAGGCAGCCCGAGTCATAGGTGGCCCCAGGGTGTTATCTTGCGTCTTAGGTGCTGCGGGGGCAACAGTGGCTTCATTTGTTTATTTCTGTATAGTAGTAAGTTGTTGTCATTGGTGAATGATCTGGAAGGTTGCTGGTTTCCCACTGCTGGGCCTGCTGACGGGATCAGTACGAGATCCCGGCGGTCGTAATACAGACACCGGGATCCCGGCTGGCAGAATCCCGACAGGGGGGTGAGCGCAATGCAGCCGCTTGTGAGCTCGCTGCGCTCGCCACGCTGCAGGCCTGGTGCCTCGCTACGCTCGGCACACTAATTTTATTCTCCCTCTATGGGTGTCGTGGACTCCCACAGAGGGAGAATATGTTGGGATTGTGCCGGCCGGGATCCCGGTGTCGGTAGTACGACCGCCGGGATCTCGTCCGGCGGGATCTTGACCGCATACCCTGCTGACTATACACTGCAGCTTGACGGCACATTTGCAATATTCCACAATTCATATAGGGTGGATTTTAGAGCTCCATTCTAGTGAATGAAAACTATGCTGTGATCAGTATGAGCACAATCTGTAATTGTATGTGAACTCATGGCTCCATTTTTCTGATGATTTTGTTCAATTGAACACTATCAAATGGTATCCGGTCTATAGATTTACACTCAAAAGGTCAACAGTCAATAGGTCGACCACTAATGGTCGACATGCATTAGGTCAACACGGTCAAAATGTCAACATGGTCAAAAGGTAGACAGATCAAAAGATCGACACCCGTGTGGTCGACACAAGTTTTTGTTTTTCAACTTTTTCATACTTTACAATCCACGTTGACTATGATTGGGAATAGTAACCTGTGCCGAGCGCAGGAGTAGCAGAGTGCGGCACCTTGCCTAAAGTTTGCTCGCCATGCGAGGGGACGCGGTACACTCATAGGGCTTCTTTTGTGGCAGAAAAGTGACAAAACACCCCTCCAAAAAATTAATTGTGTCTACCTTTTTCGTGCCATCTATTTCCATGTCAACCTTTTGACCCTGTCAACCTTTTCTACTGTCTACATATTCCATGTTGACCTTTGGACCCTGTCGACCATTAGCGGCCGATCTATTAAATGTAGACCCTTTTTAGTGTAGATCTAATGATCCACACCCCTATGGAATAGTATCTATATGAAGTATGATTCTTAACCAGAAAATATGAGGAAACTAAAAGTTAGGCATCAGTTAGTGAAAAGGTCATTGGTTTTTCAGAAAAGCACCTAAAAGGGCTGATATACTACGTCAAATCAGTACTGTATCCGATTATGAAGCCAAAACATCTTGCCCAGGGCTCCACAAAACCTTGTCTGCAGTGTGTGACGCCCAGGCAGGAACCAGCAATGTTTAGCAATTACAGGTATCATTATAATCCCAGCACTCTAACAGCAAAACATGCTTACAAAGTTAACAAATGCAATTAAATAATGTAATTGTCATGATTACAGCCTTACCAGGATCATTCTGAAAATACAGTTTGTTAATGTTTTTGGGCTATATTATATACACAGGACATAATTTAGTAAAAATGACTTCCAGAAAATCACTCTTAAAGGAAATAAGGAGTTACTGTATTTTGGTGAATGGAGCTGAAAGGCTTCAGAGGCTAGCTTTCTGACACATGTCTGTCACTTCTGTTACCTGAGTGTTTACTCAGACATGCTCCTCATCATAGAAGGGCAATTAACCCCTTTCCATTGCATGGTTAAGAGTTCAAAGGATTGGTTAAAATTCAATGCACATCAAAAAAAGGTTTTAAAAAACTGTGAGAGATGTGATGTTTCTATTTATAAGGCAGTACGGATTATGTAATATTTAGCATTACTGCCTCACAGCACTGAGGTTCTGGGTTAGATTCCCACCACAGCCCTAACTGTGTGAAATTAGTATATTGGTGGTAATTCCGAGTTGTTTGCTCGTTGCCGTTTTTCGCAATGCAGCGATTAGGTGGAAAATGTGCATGCGAATGGTACGCAGCACACATGCGCTAAGTTATTTAACACAAAACTTTGTAGATTTGCTGGTGTTCGTGCGACGCTTTTCAGTCGCACTGCTGATCAGTGAGTGATTGACAGGAAAGGGGCGTTTCTGGGAGGTAACTGAGCGTTTTCCGGGAGTGTGCTAAAAAACGCAGGCGTGCCAGGGAAAAACGCGGGAGTGGCTAGAGAAACGGGGGAGTGGCTGGCCGAATGCAGGGCGTGTTTGTGGCGTCAAAACAGGAACTAAACGGACTGAGGTGATCGCAATCTAGGAGTAGGTCTGGAGCTACTCAGAAACTGCATGAAAATTTTTAGTAGCAGTTCTGCTAATCTTTCGGTCGCTATTCTGCTAAACTAAGATACACTCCCAGAGGATGGCGGCCTAGCGTTTGCAATGCTGCTAAAAGCAGCTAGCGAGCAAACTCGGAATGAGGGCCATTCTCCCTGTAATTGCGTGGGATCCAAAATATACTGGTCGGTTAATACCCCTTTCAGACTGACAGAGCCGGGTCACAGCTCGGGAATGTGTTCCTGGACGCATCCCGGGGATACAACCCGGGAATGTCCCCTTTCACACTGCACTTAGACCTGCGATAGACCCGAGACAGCCCCGTTTACACTGATCCCGGGAAATCCCTGCAAATGCATATGTTTGTCATTAGAAATGGACATTTTTCTGGCTCACATAGATGAGGTCACAATAGGCAAGCAAAGGGAGGGGTGGGCCTGCTTTTTCAGAGTCTTCATTTTATTAACAACTTACTGTTGTGTACGGATAATTCATCTGGCTTCAAGCAGCTTTGCAATATTCTTATAAATAATGGCATCCTTCACTGTGCCTGCAGTCTCTTTATTTCCTCCTCCCCTCTTATGCTGAGCAGCTCTCTGATCTCCTGATAAGTCCAGGTAGCCATATTGCCTGTCTCCTCCGTTTCCAGGATGCTTCCCCGGGCTCTGGATGATGACATCTTTTCTGAGCCCAAGAAAGCTCCAATGAGAGGCCTTTTAACAGTCCCGTGTACTGAATACCGGGTAGGGCCCATTCATACTGCACCGCATCCCGGGTCGATTCCGGATTCAACCCAGATAGAGACCTGGGATGAAATGCCGGGACGTTTAACCCGGGATATTCCTTCAGTATCCTTTCACACTGAGCAAATTCTCGGGTTGAAGCGCGTTCATTCAAGGCTTAGAAAATAGACCCCATATACCCCTTTCACATTGCAAAAATAACCCGGTATTTACCAGGCATATTGCCAGGTCGACACGGGTCAATGGGGGTAATTCTGAGTTGATCGCAGCAGGAAATTTTTTAGCAGTTGGGCAAAACCATGTGCACTGCAGGGGAGGCAGATATAACATGTGCAGAGAGAGTTAGAGTTGGGTGGGTTATTTTATTTATGTGCAGGGTAAATACTGGCTGCTTTATTTTTACACTGCAAATTAGATTGCAGATTGAACACACCCCACCCAAATCTAACTCTCTCTGCACATGTTATATCTGCCTCCCCTGCAGTGCACATGGTTTTGCCCAACTGCTAACAAAGTTCCTGCTGCGATCAACTCAGAATTACCCCCAGTGTGCGATGTGAAAGGGGCCTTGGAGAATTCCCGAGTCGCCTGGCCCAGTAATTCAACCCGTGTAATAAGAAGGGTTATTCCCGGGTTGAATACCGGGTCAGTGGCAGCGTAAACAGATTCCCGGGTCACCCGTTTACTACATAGGGAGAGGCGGCGGGGAGATAAGGTCCTCTCCCAGCGCCGCCTCCACCCCCGCCCCCCCTGCCAGCTCCGCCCCCCCCACTGCTATGGCAACCGACCCAGCATATTGCCGGATCGGAAGCCAGCGGAGAGGCTGCAATGACGGATACCACCCGGGAAGGACCCATTTCCAATTCCCGGGTGGGATCCGGCATTGGAGATCTGAAAGGGGTAATAGACTGCAGAGGCGTATCTACCGCTTGGCCAGGATGGCACTCGCCAGGGTAGCTCGTAAAAGGGGGGCGCCACCCGGAGGTGCCACCTGCGGCCAAGTGATAGAGCGCTACAGTGGGCACGGAGTGAAGCAAAGGTTGCACAAATAACAGCGGGGTTAATTAGTGGCGAGGGGAGGAGACAGAAGCTGTGTGCTGCCGGCTCCTGACTAAAGTCTTGGCTGCAGCAGTTCCTGCTACAGCATAACGCTCCCCTCAGCTGCTGCACCTCCAAGTCACTCCCTCCTCTGTCCCTTTGAACGTAGTTAGCCCCACCCCCTGGAGGTGGAGATCCGGCCCAGGTCCAGGCCCATGCTCACCACGGCAGCGTGAGGAGGATTACTGGAGGTGCCTGCAAGGAATCACACCGCGGGAGGAGGAGAGACTAAGACTGATAGACAGCCCCCTGTTGAGACACCATGGTGAGTCCATATCCCAAGAAGTTTGTGGCAGCCGTCTGTGTGGAGGAGGGGGGATTTGTGTAGGTGACATACACACTACTGTACATTAGTACCTGCAATTATCCCACATTTACAGTGTGTGTGTGTGTGTGTGTGTGTGTGTGTGTGCGCGCGCGCGGGAAGGGGGGGCGAGGTCAGTATCAGTATGGGGAGTGGGGCATGAGTATATGGGAGCTGTCGGTGTTGAGGGGAGAAAAGGGAGATAGGGGAGATTGGTGTGATGGAGGTATCAGTGTGGAGGGGAGGAAGGGGGGATTGGTGTGATGGAGGTGTCAGCGTGGATGGAAGGAAGAGGGGATTGGTGTGATGGAGGTGTCAGCATGGATGGAAGGAAGAGGGGATTGGTGTGATGGAGGTGTCAGCGTGGATGGAAGGAAGAGGGGATTGGTGTGATGGAGGTGTCAGCGTGGATGGGAGGAAGGGGGGATTGGTGTGATGGAGCTGTCAGTGTGGGAGTGGGAAGAGTTGTCAGTGGGGGAGATATGTGTCTGTGTTTAGATTTGTGAGTATGAGGGTAACGTGTGTTTGAGAGTTTTCAGGGGTGGTGGGGGGGGGGCACATCGTTCATAATTAAGTGTTTTGACAAGGAGAACTAAATCTCCCAGCATCTGCAGCGTGCTGGAGATGCTAATAAGCTTTATCAAAAAGTTAAGAACGCTTATTACTTGTAAGACTGGCTGGTAATAAGGGAGAGCTGTACAGCACAGCATTTTTCCAGTGCATATGTTTGCCGGTTGAGCTGCCACATTTCACTGAACCGTCCCCAAATGTAATTGCACCCACCTCCATCCTTAGAGGGAGATAGTTACGGCTGTTATACTGCTCGAATAGTGAATTGTTGAACGTAGTCAGCAGGTCAACAGTCCTTATATCGACACTACAATGCCAGCACCAGTTTCCCAACTCAGTTCTAAGGCTGCTTAAAGCATTTTTTCCCTATCCTACCACTCACTACTAGACACCTACCCCCCCCCCCCCCCCTTCGTCACTCACTTACACACACACACACACACCCTTTTTGTGTGTCTTTCGGTATACTTTGCCCACTTTCCCATTTGTTTTACTTTTTCTGGTATTTCTATCTCTCCTCCCTCCCTCTATAGTTTATCAATTGGCCACTTTCCCTGGTCCTTTGCTGTTCTTAGACTCTCTCCTCTGTCTAGACTGCAGTGGTACCCAAACTCGGTCCTCGACAGTTCATGTTTTCCAGGTCGCCTATGGATTTTTAAAATGTGGCAGTTGGTGATAACACAGTGCAGCTGCCGTGTGACATGGAAAACATGATCAGTTAGGGATCCTTGAGGACCAAGTTTGGGAACCACTGGTCTAGAGCGTCAGTGTCTGTTGTCCACTTTGTCCTATGTTTTATTTTTCACAGTATTTCCTTTCTCTGATGTAGTGCAGAGAGGTAGTACAGTAATGTTTTACAGTGTAGTGTAATCTATAGAAGGGTCAGCAATGTAGTATAGGGTATAGAGGTGTCAGTAATGTAGTGTACGGCATTTAGTGTAGGGTGTAGAGATGACAGAGATGTATCGTTGGGTGCAGAGGAGTCAGTGATGTAGTATAGAGTATAGATGGGCCAGTGATAAGAGGAGTCAGTGATGTAGTGTAGGGTGTAGAGGGGTCAGTGATGTAGTGTAGGGTGTAGAGGAGTCAGTGATGTAGTGTAGGGTGTAGAGGGGTCAGTGATGTTGCGTAGGGTGTAGAGGGGTCAGTGATGTTGCGTAGGGTGTAGAGGGGTCAGTGATGTTGCGTAGGGTGTAGAGGGGTCAGTGATGTAGTGTAGGGTGTAGAGGGGTCAGCGATGTTGCGTAGGGTGTAGAGGGGTCAGTGATGTTGCGTAGGGTGTAGAGGGGTCAGTGATGTTGCGTAGGGTGTAGAGGGGTCAGTGATGTTGCGTAGGGTGTAGATGGGTCAGTGATATTGCGTAGGGTGTAGATGGGTCAGTGATATTGCGTAGGGTGTAGAGGGGCCAGTGATGTAGCGTAGGGTGTAGAGGGGTCAGTGATGTAGCGCAGGGTGTAGAGGGGTCAGTGATGTAGCGCAGGGTGTAAGGGGGGTCAGTGATGTAGAGTAGGGTATAGATAGACCAGAGATATAGCATAGGGTGTAGAGGGGTCAGTGATGTAGCGTAGGGTGTAGAGGGGTCAGTGATGTAGTAAAAAGCAACAACGGCTGCGCTGTAGATCAGGAGTTGATGAGTTAAAAACGAGAACCAACGTGTGGATATATGAATTTGATATTTAATAGCAGTGCTTCACAATTAGAAAATATTAAATAAAAATAATTTTAAAACAGTAAAAGCACACCTTTATCTGTCTCAGATGATTCGTAGCTAATTAGCCATGTACTTAGTAATGAATATGAAACCGTCCGTATTCCACAAGACGTTAATGATAGCTAAAGTGGAGAGGATTCAATAGCATTGGTGCAGTTCCAAAAGGTTAAAGCTCAGAGTCACCAGGTAAATGGTGATAGGATTTATTACCTCTCAAGTGGGCTGGTTGATTAGCCGAGCGTCCTCGGCTAAAAGTCCTGCATTGCCCACTGCACTCTGCCGCGGAGAGGAGATGCAGAAGCCGCCGGATGGCTGTCACTGACCGCAGCAGTGGGATGGACGGCAGCTGCCTGTAGCGGTGAGATGGTCAGATGATGTTGTAGCTAGACCAATTCGGATTGCACCAAGTATTCACCTAGACCAGGTGTGCAATCCGAATTGGTCTAGCTACAACATCATCTGACCATCTCACCGCTACAGGCAGCTGCCGTCCATCTCACTGCTGCGGTCAGTGACAGCCATCCGGCGGCGTCTGCATCTCCTCTCCGCGGCAGAGTGCAGTGGGCAATGCAGGACTTTTAGCCGAGGACGCTCGGCTAATCAACCAGCCCACTTGAGAGGTAATAAATCCTACCACCATTTACCTGGTGACTCTGAGCTCTAACCTTTTGGAACTGCACCAATACTATTGAATCCTCCCCACTTCAGCTATCATTAACGTCTTGTGGAATACGGACGGTTTCATATTCATTACTAAGTACATGGCTAATTAGCTACGAATCATCTGAGACAGATAAAGGTGTGCTTTTACTGTTTTAAAATTATTTTTATTATTTCATATTTTCTAATTGTGAAGCACTGCTATTAAATATCAAATTCATATATCCACACGTTGGTTCTCGTTTTTAACTCATCAACTCCTGATCTACAGCGCAGCCGTTGTTGCTTTTTTCTTGCTTGTTCCACCACTCCACATAGTGTTCCGGCAAGCGCAGTATCTCAGGAGTTTTTAATTTTAAATTAATCATTTATCCACTATATTGTTGTTGAGGCGCTGTATTAGTAGTTTTTTGTGTTGGTCAGTGATGTAGTGTAGGCTATAGAGGGGTCAGTAAAGATTCTAATCCCAGGTACTTACTACACTTTTTGAATGAAAACACAAACTGCAGGAAAAAGTATGCAATCTGGGTCAAAGAAAAAAAGCAAAGGTCAGAGGTTAATACGAGTGACCAGCGCCATGCCTTGCGCCACATAGCATTATGTTAAACTGAGATGTAAATTTTTAATATGGGGGGTGGGGACACCAAGGGTAAATTTCGCTCTGGAGAACTAGCCGTGATCACATAGCCTGGGGCGGGCAGGTTAGCTAGCTTATAGAAATCTGTTGATAGCGGAGGTTGGGGGGTGGACTGATCCAGTGACTTGCAGTAAGGGGAGGCAGGGGAGGCAGAGCCTTACCTGTTATATCAAGTATACCCCAGGTTTTTTTTCTATAAAAATTAATAGAATAATACAAAAAAGATATTTATAACATATATAGGGTAACAAAATATGTACAACCTTGTATAATGCCCACATGAACCCTACGGATCATATGGGATGCCGTCAACACTATAAGGGGGGTTAGCAGAGTCTTAGTAGTCACCCCCTGCGATTAGCCATAGCTTCCCCCCTGAGCTTTAGCCCTAGCTGCCACCCCAGGGGGGTTAGGGTAGGGGGCAGAGGAGGGGTAAATTAATAACCCTGCCAGCATTCAGGATATGGGTTGTTCATGATCCATTGCTGCTCAGTTTCCTGTCTGCTGCTGCTACCGGCCAGTTTCCATTGACAGTGAGTCCAGGGGCGCTCGGACCACTAGATACACCCCTGATAGACTGTAAGCTCCACTGGGGCATGTGTGCGGTATATCAATAACTGGTAATATATAAATACATTTAGTGACCAGGTGGCAGATTACGAGAAAGAGTTACTATGTTTTATTTTTGTTACATTTAAGAATTTGTTTTGCATTTACATTCTCCTTTAAGGAGCAATTAAATTCTGATAAGCAGCTGATCCTGTGAGTCCTTACACTGATGATTCCACCACTACATAGGGGTCGATTCAATTCAGCTCAGTTTGAATGGCCCCGGGAGCTCCTTCCTAGCGCCATTCAATCTGCGATGAATTGAATTGACCCCATAGTATCTCGTCAGAATTTTACACTTCCAGGTCCGAACCGACAGTGTTAGTGCATTTGTGTACCCTAAGTCCATGTACACGCAGTGCGAGAAAGGACCTCCTTCCTGTAGAAAGAGCAGGGCTCGAGAAACCAATACCATCTGCAAATGGCGTAGGTTCCCACAAACGACTAAAACTTTCTGTTTTTGTCATTTGCTGAATGAAGGTGCCCATACTATGGGGAAGGTGGAACGGATCGTCAGTGAAAGGTAAGCAGTAGATATCAGTGATATATCCTGTGTTATCCTTACAATGAACTGGTCCTTTACTTCATTCAAATGTAGGTGAAAAATATTTACTTAAAGAAATGATGAAAGGGCCCCTAAAGAACTAGCATTTCAGATAGTAATGGTATATTATGCAGGAAAGGTGTTTACAATAGCTCTTATTAAATTAGTTTGCGGTATAACTCAGGAGTAACTTAAGATCTTTGTAAAGTGTTAGCTCTTGGCCTAAGTTGGGGTCAGGTGGAGGATGGTCACTGTTAAGGTGCATACACACTTGCCGAGAAAATAAGCGTCGTCGCTCATTTTCACCCTTCCTGAGCGACGTTGCTCACTTTCTCGAAAAGTGTGTATGCTGCCGCCGACCAGCGATGCGCGGCCCCGTCGGTTGTTAACAACCATCGCTGTCAGCCGTGCAGGCAGGTCAATTTGGACTATCGCCCAAGAGCTGACCGTAAGGCCCGGCCACTGCAAGACGTCCCCAAGTGATATGGTCGTCATAGTGCTCAGTGTGTATGCGCTGCCGCAGACCACCCCGGCCCGGGAAACACTAGGCGACGTCGCTCATAGAGCGCGTCGCCTAGTGTGTACCCACCATTAGACTAGAGATGAGCGAGTTCGGTTTTACTCGGATTTACCCGCATCTTCTTATTGGCTCTTAGATGTCACGTGTTTTGGTTAGCCAATAAGAAAAATCCGGAAATTCTGAATTGGCGTTAAGAACTGAGTAAATCCGAACCCACTCTTCTAAACTTTAGACAGGTCAGTTGTTTTGGGGGTTTTTTTTTATATATATATATTAACCTTTCCACAGCCACGTGATGGCATTCCCAGATGCCCGTCTGGTCATGACAGTAATCTTTACTATTACAAGGATAATCCTTGCTATTGTACATCAGGCCTTATTATTAAAATAACTTTACTATAACCTCTAGATTACACAAACAAAAACTGTATTTCATACTATCTCCAATAAGATACACAGCTATAGAAAATAAATAAAAATAAAACTTTACATTACTTTCTTATATTTATTTGTAGCAGTTAGAAAACAACTAATTATTATGTCTAAACCTTAACAGAGTCTGTAACCGTACAATTAACTGGTGCCTGGTGAGCAGACATTTGTGTGGATCTGTGAGGTCTGTCTTGTTTGAAGTGTAAAGAAGTTTCCTTGCATAGATAACGGCTACTTCACATATTCTACTATTTGTGACATTTCCCACATGAGACAAATGGAATGGTTCCTACCCTGCTGCAGCATGTGATGATGCAGAGAGACAAAGAACATGAAGGGCAATGAGCAGGCCGTTCAGCAGCATCTCCGTCTGTCAGCTCCAACTTCTCCACAGGATGTTTTATATTCCTGCACTTCCCACAGGCTTTATTTTCTAGACGTTTTTCTTGGAGCAAGTAAATGACTCGTGTTAATATTCTCTCGGTGATTCATGCAGGCAGCCTAGCAGCAGCAGCAGCACGCCCCTTCTCTCCTTACTGCATGGGAGCCGGGGGCTGCTCTAGTCTGCACAACTCTCGCACTACTTACCTGAGTTCCGAGGAGTAGCAGGCGCGAAGATTCAGGAAGATGTGCGAGTGTAGGAAGAGCAACGTATGTGCTGTACCACGCCCTGACTGATGAGTTTAGACGTGAAGTAAGCTAATCGTACTGTAAAGTGGAAAATATGCCCTGGCCACAAGTGAGTCAGATGGAGACAGACAGGGTACGCTGCATGAGATTACTCCCCAAAGCCACCAACACATACTCTCCTTACACTGCACATTTGTGTTACACAGACGCCTGGGCTCTGCAAGGAACACGTTGTTACTTTACTACAGTATGGATCTGGCATGAACGATAGAATTCTCATGTGACACTGGGGGAAGTCTACAACACAGTACATGGATATTTTTACGTTTTTTATACATGCAATATCTCATAGTTGTTTCATACAGTGACCCTAAATGTGTATAGTTGTCACAAATTATTGAAAACCTTTTGGAGTCAAAGTGACCTTTTAATAATTATTTTAACTCATTTCCTGCAGCAGGCACTCCCAACCTCTGTCCTCAAGGCACACTTAGGGCTGTAACAAACGCGGCGGTTTCTCCCGGATGGCAAAAAGCCGGAAAACTTTGTCCGACATTTTGCCATCCTGCAGCGTCTTTCACACACAACGGCTTTGAGCCGTGTGTGATGCTGTGCGCATGCGCAGCAGCAGCAGACACGGCTTGGGAAAAAAACGTGTGTGAAAGCTCCCCTTCGCACACACGGTCCACTGCCTTCAAAGACGGCGCGGCCCCGGCCCGGCAGCCGGACCTTCCAGTGGATATTGCCGGCTGCAACCCGGCAGCCGGGGCCGTGCAGTGTGAAAGGTCCCTACCCCTCACACTGATAACTACAATACCGGCACGGGAAAAAGCCATCCGGCTTTTTCCCGGCCGGTAAGAGCCGTCACATGTGTTTCAGCCCTAAAGGTGTCCACACACGGTAAGATTTTTTAAACGATGTGAGCATTTTCGACCAATCAGAATGACACATCGTTTAAAAACGGTCCGTATGTGGGCATGATAGCAACGCGATGCACGCACCCGTGGGTCGTTCGTCGCCTTCTCACATCTCTTGGACATATAGAAGGATCTGTGGATGAACTGAAGAACTGGTGAACGATGCCATGCATCGGTAAGGGTGTGTGGGTAAAACTATCGAAGGTTCCCTTACAGATGGTTTTACACAATTGAGGTTATCCATAATTGGTACCATTGATGGATAACCCACCGATGGCCATCCCTACTCTCTTTCTCCTCCTTCCTCTGTCCTTCCCTACATGTCGGTGCTGTAGGACTAAGTACATCCATATAGTGTACAATAGCAATTATCTCCAGCTGTCTCTCACATTCAGAATTGAAGAGGGACCCACATATGCTATGCATAAGGGAGACCCCAAGACACAATACATCTAACCACTGCGTGGGGCCTATGACGTAAGACAGGTCCCTTTGTCTAATACATTTTCTCTGACGTCCTAGTGGATGCTGGGGACTCCGTAAGGACCATGGGGAATAGCGGCTCCGCAGGAGACTGGGCACAAAAGTAAAGCTTTAGAACTACCTGGTGTGCACTGGCTCCTCCCCCTATGACCCTCCTCCAAGCCTCAGTTAGATTTTTGTGCCCGAACGAGAAGGGTGCACACTAGGTGGCTCTCCTGAGCTGCTTAGTGAAAAGTTTAGTTTTAGGTTTTTTATGTTCAGTGAGACCTGCTGGCAACAGGCTCACTGCATCGAGGGACTAAGGGGAGAAGAAGCGAACTCACCTGCGTGCAGAGTGGATTGGGCTTCTTAGGCTACTGGACATTAGCTCCAGAGGGACCGATCACAGGCCCAGCCATGGATAGGTCCCAGAGCCGCGCCGCCGGCCCCCTTACAGAGCCAGAAGACAGAAGAGGTCCGGAAAATCGGCGGCAGAAGACGTCCTGTCTTCAACAAGGTAGCGCACAGCACTGCAGCTGTGCGCCATTGCTCTCAGCACACTTCACACTCCGGTCACTGAGGGTGCAGGGCGCTGGGGGGGGGCGCCCTGAGATGCAATAAAAACACCTTGGATGGCAAAAAATGCATCACATATAGCTCCTGGGCTATATGGATGAATTTAACCCCTGCCAGAATACACAGAAAAACGGGAGATAAGGCCGCCGAGAAGGGGGCGGAGCCTATCTCCTCAGCACACTGGCGCCATTTTCCCTCACAGCTCCGTTGGAGGGAAGCTCCCTGGCTCTCCCCTGCAGTCACTACACTACAGAAAGGGTTAAAAAAGAGAGGGGGGCACTAATTACGCGCAGTATTAAAAATACAGCAGCTATAAGGGGAAAAACACTTATATAAGGTTATCCCTGTATATATATATAGCGCTCTGGTGTGTGCTGGCAAACTCTCCCTCTGTCTCCCCAAAGGGCTAGTGGGGTCCTGTCCTCTATCAGAGCATTCCCTGTGTGTGTGCTGTGTGTCGGTACGTTTGTGTCGACATGTATGAGGAGAAAAATGATGTGGAGACGGAGCAGATTGCCTGTAATAGTGATGTCACCCCCTAGGGGGTCGACACCTGAGTGGATGAACTGTTGGAAGGAATTACGTGACAGTGTCAGCTCTGTATAAAAGACAGTGGTTGACATGAGACAGCCGGCTACTCAGCTTGTGCCTGTCCAGACGTCTCATAGGCCGTCAGGGGCTCTAAAGCGCCCGTTACCTCAGATGGCAGATATAGACGCCGACACGGATACTGACTCCAGTGTCGACGGTGAAGAGACAAATGTGACTTCCAGTAGGGCCACACGTTACATGATTGAGGCAATGAAAAATGTTTTACACATTTCTGATAATACGAGTACCACCAAAAAGGGGTATTATGTTCGGTGAGGAAAAACTACCTGTAGTTTTCCTGAATCTGAGAAATTAAATGAGGTGTGTGATGATGCGTGGGTTTCCCCCGATAACAACTGATAATTTCTAAAATGTTATTGGCATTATATCCTTTCCCGCCAGAGGTTAGGGTGCGTTGGGAAACACCCCCTAGGGTGGATAAAGCGCTCATACGCTTGTAAGAACAAGGGCTCTACCCTCTCCTGAGATGGCCGCCCTTAAGGATCCTGCTGATAGAAAGCAGGAGGGTATCCTAAAATGTATTTACACACATACTGGTGTTATACTGCGACCAGCAATCGCCTCAGCCTGGATATGCAGTGCTGGGTTGGCGTGGTCGGATTCCCTGACTGAAAATATTGATACCCTAGATAGGGACAGTATATTATTGCCTATAGAGCATTTAAAAGATGCATTTCTATATATGCGTGATGCACAGCGGAATATTTGCCGACTGGCATCAAGTCTAAGTGCGTTGTCCATTTCTGCCAGTAGAGGGTTATGGACACGACAGTGGTCAGGTGATGCGGATTCCAAACGGCATTTGGAAGTATTGCCTTATTAAGGGGAGG
This sequence comes from Pseudophryne corroboree, assembly GCF_028390025.1. Lineage (NCBI taxonomy): Eukaryota > Metazoa > Chordata > Amphibia > Anura > Myobatrachidae > Pseudophryne > Pseudophryne corroboree. The sequence continues at coordinate 417,953,375 of NC_086447.1, read as the reverse complement.
AGTTATTTGGGGTCGGTCTTTCAGACCTGGTGGCCACGGCAACAGCTGGGAAATCCACGTTTGTACCCCAGGTCGCCTCTCAACATAAGAAGACGCCGTATTATCAGGCGCAGTCCTTTCGTGGGCAAAAGGTTCCTCATTTCTGCCCCGTGACAGAGGGAGAGGAAAAAGGCTGCAGAAATCAGCCAGTTCCCAGGAACAGAAGCCCTCTCCCGCCTCTGCCAAGCCCTCAGTATGACGCTGGGGCTTTACAAGCAGAATCAGGCACGGTGGGGGCCCGTCTCAATGAATTTCAGCGCGCAGTTGGCTCACTCGCAATTAGACCCCTGGATCCTTCAGGTGATATCTCAGGGGTACAAATTGGAATTCGAGACGTCTCCCCCTCGCCGTTTCCTAAAGTCGGCTTTACCGATGTCTCCCTCTGACAGGGAGGCAGTTATGGAAGCCATTCACAAGCTGTATTCCCAGCAGGTGATAATCAAGGTACCCCTCCTGCAACAGGGAATGGGGTATTATTCCACACTGTTGTGGTACCGAAGCCGGACGGCTCGGTGAGACCGATTCTAAATCTAAAATCTTGAACACTCACATACGGAGGTTCAAATTCAAGATTGAGTCACTCAGAGCAGTGATTGCGAACCTGGAAGAAGGGGACTACATGATGTCTCGGGACATCAAGGATGCTTACCTTCATGTCCCAATTTACCCTTCTCACCAAGGGTACCTCAGGTTTGTGGTACAGAACTGTCACTATCAGTTTCAGACGCTGCCGTATGGATGGTTCACGGCACCCCGGGTCTTTACCAAGGTAATGGCCGAAATGATGATACTCTTTCGAAGGAAGGGAATTTTAGTTATCCCTTACTTGGACGATTCCCTGATAAGGGTAAGATCCAGGGAACAGTTGGAGGTCGGTGTAGCACTATCTCAGGTAGTGTTGCGGCAGCACGATTGGATTCTCAATATTCCAAAATCGCAGCTGATTCCGACGACTCGTCTTCTGTTCCTAGGGATGATCCTGGACACAGTCCAGAAAAAGGTGTTTCTCCCGGAGGAGAAAGTCAGGGAGTTATCCGAGCTAGTCGGGAACCTCCTATAACCGAGCCAAGTCTCAGTACATCAATGAAAGGGTTCTGGGAAAAATGGTGGCTTCCTACGAAGCAATCCCATTCGGCAGATTCCGAGCAAGAACTTTCCAGTGGGACCTGCTGGACAAATGGTCCGGGTCGCATCTTCAGATGCATCAGCGGATAACCCTGTCACCAAGCACAAGGGTGTCTCTCCTGTGGTGGTTGCAGAGTGCTCATCTTCTAGAGGGCCGTAGATTCGACATTCAGGACTGGGTCCTGGTGACCACGGATGACAGCCTGCGAGGCTGGGGAGCAGTCACACAGGGAAGGAATTTCCAGAGCTTATGGTCAAGCCTTGAGACATCACTTCACATAAATATCCTGAAGCTAAGGGCCATTTACAATGCTCTAAGCTCAGCAAGACCTCTGCTTCAAGGTCACCCGGAGTTGATCCATTTGGACAACATCACGGCAGTCACCCACGTAAACAGACAGGGTGACACAAGAAGCAGGAGGGCAAGGCAGAAGCTGCAAGGATTCTTCGCTGGGCGGAAAATCATGTGATAGCACTGTCAGCAGTATTCATTCCGGGAGTGGACAACTGGGAAGCAGACTTCCTCAGCAGACACGACCCCCACCCGGGAGAGTGGGGACTTCACCCAGAAGTCTTCCACATGTTTATAAAACTCGACAAGTATTGCGCCAGGTCAAGGGACCCTCAGGCAATTAGCTGTAGACGCTCTGGTAACACAGTGGGTGTACCAGTCAGTGTATGTGTTCCCTCCTCTGCCTCTCATACCCAAGGTACTGAGAATTATAAGATGGAGAGGAGTAAGCACTATATTCGTGGCTCCGGATTGGCCAAGAAGGACTTGGTAACCAGAACTTCAAGAGATGCTCACGGAGGATCCGTGGCCTCTACCTCTAAGAAGGGACCTGCTCCAGCAAGGACCCTGTCTGTTCCAAGACTTACCGCGGCTGCGTTTGACGGCATGGCGGTTGAACGCCGGATCCTGAAGGAGAAAGGCATTCCGGATGAAGTCATTCCTATCCTGATCAAAGCCAGGAAAGATATAACCGCAAAACATTATCACCGCATTTGGCGAAAATATGTTGCGTGGTGCGAGGCCAGTAAGGCCCCGACGGAGGAATTTTCAACTAGGTCGATTCCTACATTTCCTGCAAACAGGAGTGCCTATGGGCCTGAAATGGGGGTCCATTAAGGTTCAAATTTCGGCCCTGTCAATTTTCTTCCAAAAAGAACTAGCTTCAGTCCCTGAAGTTCAGACGTTTGTGAAAGGGGTACTGTATATACAGCCTCCTTTTGTGCCTCCAGTGGCACCTTGGGATCTAAATGTAGTTTTTGGGTTCCAAAAGTCACATTGGTTTGAACCACTTAAATATGTGGAGTTAAAATATCTCACATGGAAAGTGGTCATGCTGTTGGCCCTGGCCTGGGCCAGGTGCGTGTCAGAATTGGCGGCTTTATCCTGTAAAAGCCCTCATCTGATTTTCCATTCGGACAGGGCGGAATTGAGGACTTGTCCTCAGTTTCTCCCTAAGGTGGTTTTCAGCGTTTCACCTGAATCAACCTATTGTGGTGCCTGCGGCTACTAGGGACTTGGAGGACTCCAAGTTGCTAGACGTTGTCAGGGCCCTGGAAATATAGGTTTCCAGGACGGCTGGAGTCAGAAAATCTGACTCGTTGTTTATTCTGTATGCACCCAACAAGCTGGGTGCTCCTGCTTCTAAGCAGACTATTGCTCGTTGGATTTGTAGTACAATTCAGCTTGCACATTCTGTGGCAGGCCTGCCACAGACAAAATCTGTAAAAGCCCATTCCACAAGGAAGGTGGGCTTATCTTGGGCGGCTGCCCGAGGGGTCTCGGCTTTACAACTTTGCCGAGCAGCTACTTGGTCAGGAGCAAATACGTTTGTAAAATTCTACAAATTTGATACCCTGGCTAAGGAGGACCTGGAGTTCTCTCATTTGGTGCTGCAGAGTCATCCGCACTCTCCCGCCCGTTTGGGAGCTTTGGTATAATCCCCATGGTCCTTACGGAGTCCCCAGCATCCACTAGGACGTCAGAGAAAATAAGAATTTACTTACCGATAATTCTATTTCTCGTAGTCCGTAGTGGATGCTGGGCGCCCATCCCAAGTGCGGATTGTCTGCAATACTGGTACATAGTTACCAAAAAAAAAATCGGGTTATTGCTGTAGTGAGCCATCTGTTCTAGAGGCTCCTCTGTTATCATGCTGTTAACTGGGTTTAGATCACAAGTTATATGGTGTGATTGGTGTGGCTGGTATGAGTCTTACCCGGGATTCAAAATCCTTCCTTATTGTGTACGCTCGTCCGGGCACAGTATCCTAACTGAGGCTTGGAGGAGGGTCATAGGGGGAGGAGCCAGTGCACACCAGGTAGTTCTAAAGCTTTACTTTTGTGCCCAGTCTCCTGCGGAGCCGCTATTCCCCATGGTCCTTACGGAGTCCCCAGCATCCACTACGGACTACGAGAAATAGAATTATCGGTAAGTAAATTCTTATTTTCAACATGATAACACATATTATTAATAAATGCAAAATAATAAAATATGCTCACTCTTTATATACTGATTTAAATATAGATTTAAAGGGGAAAGTGTACTGGGCAACCCAGTGCTCCTAAGGGCCTGGAGAACGTGGACTAACCAAAGGTTAAGGGAATGGGCAAGAGTAATGCTGGTGCTTTGAGTATGGCAGTGACCTTTAAGTATATAGGAACACCCTCAGATGGGTGTGCTGGTGCTCCACTTCTAGAGGTGGCGTCCCACCTAAGTAGTGGAATAATGTCCTTGATTTGAATGTGGATATTCCAGAGCCAATAAAAATAATAATAATAATGCTGATGAGTAAAATGTCTTTTTGATAATGACAAAGTCCAGTAGGTAAGGCGTGGGGTACCCCTGAGTGACCACTTGCGGTGCGGGTACTGGGACAGAGCTAGTGCTCAAGGAAATGAGGACTCCGGACAAACCGTGTCCCCTTTATGTCCTGATCTACCCCGATGTCGCTCTGGTGAGCGCACCGCGGTTCTCTAGACGACAGGGGATCGGTTGCTTGTCTTGGAGAGAGAGAAGGACACTGCTTCTAGCCCTATAGGTCTATCCGCTTTGCCTTTTCCTCTCCTACAGAGTTCCTTACCTGCTCGCTGCTGCTCTGTCTCCTTTCCCTCCGCTCGCGGTCTCCTCCGATGTCTCTGCTTCAGCTGCGTCCGGTTGTCCCGATCACGTGACCGCAGTGAGGTCTCGATGATTAACAGCTCTCTCCACGTGCTTTCCTCCTCCTCTTACTCTTTAGTGTGCGGCTCTGATATGAGTGTCCTTGGTTTACTGTGACTGCTTTGATGATGCTCCAACGCGTATATCGGCCAGTGTTGGCCTTCGTCAGGGAGTCCTTGTCTACCATTTTAGATGTGGGCTATTTATGCCCATAAGGAAGGAGGGGCATATGCTAATTAGTCCATGATGCATTGGGGATGGGGAGAATAAATTGATAGAGTATTCCTCACAATGGGACACAGTTAACTCTCAAACCTTTCATAAAATAAAATAAAAAATAAGCAGTGTCCTTCTCTCTCTCCAAGACAAGCAACCGATCCCCTGTCGTCTAGAGAACCGCGGTGTGCTCACCAGAGCGACACCGGGGTAGATCAGGACATAAAGGGGACACGGTTTGTCCGGAGTCCTCATTTCCTTGAGCACTAGCTCTGTCCCAGTACCCGCACCGCAAGTGGTCACTCAGGGGTACCCCACGCCTTACCTACTGGACTTTATCATTATCAAAAAGACATTTTACTCATCAGCATTATTATTATTATTGGCTCTGGAATATCCACATTCAAATCAAGGACATTATTCCACTACTTAGGTGGGACGCCACCTCTAGAAGTGGAGCACCAGCACACCCATCTGAGGGTGTTCCTATATACTTAAAGGTCACTGCCATACCCAAAGCACCAGCATTACTCTTGCCCATTCCCTTCCCAACCCCCTCCCCTCTCCCCTCTGCATACAGCAGAAGTTGGCACTGCAGATAATAAACACACATTTTTTCTTATTTGTTACTGTGTTATTGGTATTGTTTATTTTCAGCACCACAGTAGAAAACATTACCTATTCAGAGTGCATTTATTATCACTGCAGAAAATAAATATACATATTTTCTTATTAGTTATTGTATATTGGTATTGTTTATTTACGGTCAGCACCACAACTGACCATACATTTGTAACGGGCATGTCACAACTGAGGGCCTGAGCTGACGGGAGGCAGCCTCAGTTGTAGGGGCTGAGATGTACCGGAACCTGGGAGGTTGTATCAGACCCCTGGACATGTAAGTAACATGAATAATAACTGCCCGAAGGCGTGACCACGACAACTTGGATAAAAGTCAATGATGTTTATTATGACAACTCCGCAACACAGCAGCAGTAAAAGAAAACGTAAAAGTCAGCAAAGAATAAATACAGTTCCTGGGAACTACAGGATGGCAGGAGCCACAGGGCACTGGTAGTGTGAGATAGTTCTTATGATCTTCTAGATGGAAAGTCCTTACCAGGCCCGACTGTAGCAATGGAGATAACCCAGGATTGTGCCAGCTGGTGTTCCAGGAAAAGCTGGGTTGCTGAAGATAAAACAGCTGCTGTGGATACTGGCTGGAACCAGACTGTTGTTAGCACGGAGTGGATACTGGCTGGAACCAGTTAAATAATAAATGAACTTGGGAGCGATGAAATATGAACTGAAATGTAGAACTTGAGAGCGGATAAATAATAATACCGGTGGAGAGTGGTAAAGTGTAGAAAGGACACCGGCCCTTTAAGGGAAGCTGTACTCTGCTGGAAGCTGAGCTGGAAGCAGGTAATGTTGTAGCTGGAAACAGATGAATCCACAATGGATTGGAGAGTCAGGCTACACCGCAGGTGGAATGCTGGTGCGGGTCTCTATGGTGGAAGTCTTGAGACAGGAGCTGGAACCTGGAAGACAATCACAGGAGAGAGACAAACAGGAACTAGGTTTGACAACCAAAGCACTGACGCCTTCCTTGCTCAGGCACAGTGTATTTATACCTGCAGCAAGGAAGGGATTGGCTTGGCAATTATGCAGATTAAAAATACTGACAACAGATTGGAGGAAATGATCAGCTGACAGAATCCAAGATGGCTGCGCCCATGCAGACACTTGGAGGGAAGTTTGGTTTGTAATCCATGTGGTAATGAAAACAGTAATGGCGGCGCCGGCCACTGGAGACAGGAGACGCCAGGCTGACAAGTGCACATCCAACCACGCGGACACAGCGGAGGCCGCGGCTGACGTAATCGCCACTCTGACACTCTGCATGCAGAAGCTCAGGGACGGCGGCGGAGGCCGCGGGAGACGCCATGCCAGATGTAATAAGGCGTTACTGTGACAGCGTCTCAGAGAGACAGGAGAGGATGCAGGAATGTGAACATTAGGATAACAGATGGGATCCGGTCCTGGAGCGCTGAGCCAGCCTTAGGAGGCATCTGATGGGTAAGAAATGGCGTCCAGATACCCGGATCGTGACAGCACCCCCCCCTTTAGGAGTGGCCCCAGGACACTTCTTTGGCTTTTGAGGAAACTTGGAATGGAATCTCCGGACCAAGGCAGGAGCATGGACATCAGAAGCATTGGTCCATGAACGTTCCTCAGGGCCGTAACCCTTCCAGTCAATAAGATACTGTAGTTGACCGTAACGGTGACGTGAGTCCAGGATCTTGGCCACTTCATACTCAACGCCTCGTTGAGTTTGGACTTTCGGAGATGGAGGAAGTGAGGAATGAAACCGATTCAAGATCAGCGGTTTCAACAGGGAAACATGGAATGTCCTGGGTATTTTTAAGAAGGGAGGCAACTGAAGTCTGTAAGCAACAGGATTGATGACTTGTTCAATCTTGAAAGGACCGATATAGCGAGGTGCAAACTTCATACTGGGAACTCTTAACCTCAAATTCTTCGTGGATAACCATACCCGATCACCCACCTTGAGAGCAGGAACTGCTCGACGCTTCTTATCCGCAAACTTCTTGTACCTGAACGATGCCTTGAGCAGAGCTGATCGTACGCTCTTCCAGATATTGGCAAACTGATGCAAGGTGATATCCACTGCGGGAACAGAAGTTGCTGGAAGCGGTTGGAACTCAGGGACTTTAGGGTGGAATCCAAAGTTAGTGAAGAATGGTGTTGAAGCAGATGAAGAATGATACTGGTTGTTATGACAGAACTCGGCCCAGGGAAGTAATTGAACCCAGTCATCTTGAGAGGAGGACACATAGATGCGGAGGAAGGCCTCCAAGTCCTGATTCACCCTCTCGGTTTGACCATTGGTCTGAGGATGGTAAGCCGTGGAAAACTTTAGCTTGACTTGAAGGACTTGACATAAACTTCGCCAGAATTTGGCTGTGAATTGAACTCCTCGATCTGAGATAATTTCTTCAGGAAGACCGTGGAGTCGGAAGATCTCTTGTATGAATACTTGAGCCAACTTGGAAGCTGACGGAAGACCGGTGAGAGGAATGAAGTGTGCCATCTTGGTGAACCGGTCAACTACCACCCAGATGGTATTGAACTTGTTGCACATGGGTAAGTCTGTAATGAAATCCATCGACAAGTGGGTCCATGGTCGACGGGGAACGGATAGTGGAACCAGTTGCCCCGCAGGCGACTGGCGGGATACTTTATGTTGGGCACACTTTGGGCAAGATGCAATAAACTCCAAGACGTCCTTTTTCAGAGTTGGCCACCAATAGGACCTAGAGATAAACTCCAGGGTTTTTTGGATACCTGTATGTCCGGCAAAACGGGAAGCATGGGCCCAATGCATGAGCTTCTTCCTTAGCATCGGCTTCACAAAACTTTTCCCTGATGGGGGCGTAGAGTCCATCCCTACCGTGGAGAATGCCAACGGATTTATAATAGGATGCTTGTCTGAAGACTCTGACTCATTTTCTTGCTCCCATGAGCGGGAAAGGGCATCGGCCTTGCGATTCTGAGAGCCCGGACAGAACTGGAGTTTAAAGTCGAACCTGGAAAAGAAAAGTGCCCATCTGGCCTGACGAGGGTTGAGACATTGTGCGCCCTTTAGGTATAAAAGGTTCTTGTGGTCTGTAAGTATGGTGATTGAATGAGAAGCTCCCTCCAACAGATACCTCCACTCTTCTAGAGCGAGCTTGATGGCTAGCAACTCCTGGTCGCCAATGGCATAGTTGCGCTCAGCTGGGGAGAACTTCCGGGAGAAGAAACTGCAAGGGTGTAAATGGCCATCTTTAGCCCTCTGAGATAACACCGCTCCTACTCCAACGGAGGAGGCATCCACCTCTAAGATGAAAGGAGAGTCGATGTCAGGCTGTTTCAGAACAGGCGCAGAGATGAACCTTTGTTTTAAAAGATGAAATGCTTGCATGGCTTCTTCAGACCACTTGGACGGGTTAGCACCCTTCTTAGTGAAAGCAGTAATAGGCGCCACAATGGTGGAAAAGTCTCGTATAAACTTTCGGTAATAGTTGGCGAACCCTAAGAACCTCTGGACCCCTTTGAGGGTTAAGGGTACCGGCCAATTTTGGATTGCTTGTAGTTTCTCAGGATCCATCTCTAGTCCGGAACCGGACACAATGTACCCTAGAAACGGAATGGACTTGACTTCAAAGACGCATTTTTCTAATTTGCAATAGAGATGATTGACACGGAGACGGGACAGAACCACTTTAACCCAAAAACGATGTTCCTCTAAATCGTTGGCAAAAATGAGGATATCGTCTAGATAGACCACGACATGACGGTATAGAATGTCTCTGAAGATCTCATTGACAAAATGCTGGAAGACAGCTGGAGCATTGCTCAATCCGAAGGGCATGACGAGGTACTCATAATGTCCGTCACGGGTGTTAAAGGCGGTCTTCCACTCGTCACCCTCACGGATCCGGATGAGATTGTATGCACCTCGCAAGTCCAGCTTTGTAAAGATGGTAGCTCCGCTAACTCTGTCAAAGAGCTCAGTAATCAGGGGTAAAGGATAACGGTTCTTGATGGTAATGTCGTTCAAACCTCTGTAGTCGATGCACGGCCGCAGACCACCATCTTTCTTTTTTACAAAAAAGAAGCCTGCGCCGGCTGGAGAAGAAGAAGGTCGAATGAACCCCTTTGCTAGGTTCTCTTTAATATATTCCTCCATAGAATGCGTCTCAGGCAGAGACAACGGATAAGTTCGGCCTCGAGGTGGAACCTTCCCTGGAACGAGATCAATCGGACAGTCCCATTCTCTATGAGGAGGAAGGATATCAGCAGAAGCTTTACTGAACACATCCGTGAAATCTTGATATGGAGGAGGTGGAACATCAGACGACCTGGGGGAGGAAGAACAGACAGGCAATACTTTAAACAAACATGTCTCAGCACAGGAGGAACCCCATGCCAGGATTTGCGTAGTCGTCCAATCAATTGTAGGATTGTGAAGACGGAGCCATGGAAGGCCCAGGACCACAGGATGTGTGGCTCTTGGAATCACTAAAAGTGAAATAAGTTCGGAATGAAGAACTCCCACTCTCAGACGAACTGGTAGAGTCCTTAGAGCAATAACTGTATCAAAAATTTTACTGCCATCCACGGCAGTTAAGGAGATGGACGAAGGAAGTCTCTCGGTGGGTAGGGACCACCGTTTAACATAGGCTTCGGTAATAAAGTTCCCAGCTGCTCCGGAATCAAGGAGGGCAATGACGTTCCGATAACGTTGAGCAATTTGGAGCGACACTGGGAGATTACAATCATGAGGAGATGGAGAGGAGATCATTATTCCTAGCCGGCCCTCTCCTGGGCGAGCTAGGGTTTGGAGTTTTCCCGGACGTTCGGGACAGGCATTGATGGTGTGAGACGGAGCTGCACAGTAAAGGCAAAGAGACTCAGAGAGACGTCTTCGGCGCTCAGCAGGAGTTAAACGGGAACGGCCAAGTTGCATGGGCTCATCTTTAGATGGTGACAGTTGACGAGGAGGAGGAGCAGAAGATTTTGGAGCAGATGATCTTCCACGCTCAGTTGCTCTCTCTCTGAAACGTAAATCAACTTTCGTGCAGAGTGAGATTAGCTCATCTAACTTAGAAGGTAAGTCTCTGGTAGCTAACTCATCTTTAATACGCTCAGATAAGCCATGCCAGAATGCAGCATACAGGGCCTCGTCGTTCCATGCCAGTTCGGATGCCAGGATCTGGAACTGTATCAGATATTGTCCTACAGTACGTGACCCCTGGCGTAAACGGAGAATCTCGGATGAAGCTGAGGTTACCCGGCCTGGCTCGTCGAAGATGCGCCTGAATGTTGACACGAAGGCAGTGTAGGAAGATAGCAGGGTGTCGGACCTCTCCCATAACGGTGATGCCCAATCAAGGGCTGAGCCACTGAGAAGAGAAATAATGTAGGCAATTTTTGTACGGTCACTGGGAAAATTGCCAGGTTGTAGCTCAAACTGAATCTCACACTGGTTGAGAAATCCCCTGCAGAATCTTGGAGATCCGTCAAATTTTGCTGGCGTTGGAAGATGAAGACGTGGAGCAGAAATGGGTAAGGTGGGTGGGGTTATAGCTGGAGTCACTGTGGTTGACGCACCAGACGCGCCTGATCCACGGAGAGTTGTCTGAATCCCATCCAGCCGAGTAGAGAGATCCTGGAGACAGCGGATGATGTGGCCCTGTGCAGCCTCCTGATGTTCTAGTCGGGCTGCCAGTTCTTGCATCGGCCTGGCCGCTTGATCCTGGTCTCCGGCTGGATTCATTAGGTCAGTGCTTACTGTCACAACTGAGGGCCTGAGCTGACGGGAGGCAGCCTCAGTTGTAGGGGCTGAGATGTACCGGAACCTGGGAGGTTGTATCAGACCCCTGGACATGTAAGTAACATGAATAATAACTGCCTGAAGGCGTGACCACGACAACTTGGATAAAAGTCAATGATGTTTATTATGACAACTCCGCAACACAGCAGCAGTAAAAGAAAACGTAAAAGTCAGCAAAGAATAAATACAGTTCCTGGGAACTACAGGATGGCAGGAGCCACAGGGCACTGGTAGTGTGAGATAGTTCTTATGATCTTCTAGATGGAAAGTCCTTACCAGGCCCGACTGTAGCAATGGAGATAACCCAGGATTGTGCCAGCTGGTGTTCCAGGAAAAGCTGGGTTGCTGAAGATAAAACAGCTGCTGTGGATACTGGCTGGAACCAGACTGTTGTTAGCACGGAGTGGATACTGGCTGGAACCAGTTAAATAATAAATGAACTTGGGAGCGATGAAATATGAACTGAAATGTAGAACTTGAGAGCGGATAAATAATAATACCGGTGGAGAGTGGTAAAGTGTAGAAAGGACACCGGCCCTTTAAGGGAAGCTGTACTCTGCTGGAAGCTGAGCTGGAAGCAGGTAATGTTGTAGCTGGAAACAGATGAATCCACAATGGATTGGAGAGTCAGGCTACACCGCAGGTGGAATGCTGGTGCGGGTCTCTATGGTGGAAGTCTTGAGACAGGAGCTGGAACCTGGAAGACAATCACAGGAGAGAGACAAACAGGAACTAGGTTTGACAACCAAAGCACTGACGCCTTCCTTGCTCAGGCACAGTGTATTTATACCTGCAGCAAGGAAGGGATTGGCTTGGCAATTATGCAGATTAAAAATACTGACAACAGATTGGAGGAAATGATCAGCTGACAGAATCCAAGATGGCTGCGCCCATGCAGACACTTGGAGGGAAGTTTGGTTTGTAATCCATGTGGTAATGAAAACAGTAATGGCGGCGCCGGCCACTGGAGACAGGAGACGCCAGGCTGACAAGTGCACATCCAACCACGCGGACACAGCGGAGGCCGCGGCTGACGTAATCGCCACTCTGACACTCTGCATGCAGAAGCTCAGGGACGGCGGCGGAGGCCGCGGGAGACGCCATGCCAGATGTAATAAGGCGTTACTGTGACAGCGTCTCAGAGAGACAGGAGAGGATGCAGGAATGTGAACATTAGGATAACAGATGGGATCCGGTCCTGGAGCGCTGAGCCAGCCTTAGGAGGCATCTGATGGGTAAGAAATGGCGTCCAGATACCCGGATCGTGACAGCGCGCACTTGTGAAATTTCTTATATCACTGTTATTGATGTGGAGTTTCTAGAGGTACTCCAATAACAAGTTGCTGCCCAAACGCACCCGAATATCCACACGCATGAGCGCCGGATACTCCGATTATTCATTTAACCAAAGGTTAAGTTTGCTATGCAAATCAATCTGATCACCTAAATAAAAATGGCAGCTCCAGTCAGGGATGTAACAATAGCACATGCATAGACCTGGGAGGCCTCCCTCCCATGCAACTAGTTTATAGCTGCCTACCTTAACTTTCTACAATTGTAGTCTGTTGGCCTAGTTGTGACTTGATTTTGTGTATCAAAATGCTTGATAAGTTGTGTCCTGAATGTGACCTTGGAGGTGAGGGGGAGATCATTTATGTTCTTCTTTGGAGTCAGGGAACGAGATGGCGATCTCGTACCAGTCGTAAAAAGGTTGTGTGCTAAAGCTTCACGCTTTACTCCCTAAGTAACCGTATCTTTAAGACCAGGTCAAGAAGTGTAGATCCGTGGGGCAGAGGTTCTCAAACACGGTCCTAAAGGCACCCCAACGGTCCAGGCTTTATGTATATCCATGGCTCAGAACGGATTTATTTATTTATTAACAGTTTCTTATATAGCGCAGCATATTCCGTTGCGCTTTACAATTAGAACAACAGTAATAGAACAAAACTGAGTAAAAACAGACAGACATAGAGGCAGGAAGGCCCTGCTCGCAAGCTTACAATCTATAGGTTAAATCAAATTGACTGATTTACTAATTAAGTCACCTGTGGCCAAGCATGGATATACTTAAAACCTGGACTCTTGGAGTGCCTTGAGGACCGTGTTTGATAACCTTTGCCTTCGGAGGTTATGAGAACATCACCTCTAAAAGGACTTTTGTATCTACTGTATATCTGGGCTGTCCCAACCCCCCTATCTACTGGGAGACAGTTACTTGGAAGTGAGTGATCGATTCATTAAATCTCCAGCAACAACAAAGTTAAATCCCAAGAGTGGGTGTTTGGAGTAACTACCAGCTAGAATAAGTATGAGGTGCACTCATCACACGATGTTCACTACCTGGAGAGAAGTCAAATATGATTGAGAAGTGCACCCTTATTTCTCTTACGTCCTAGATGATGCTGGGGACTCCGTAAGGACCATGGGGATAGACGGGCTCCGCAGGAGACATGGGCACTTTAAGAAAGACTTAAGGTATGGGTGTGCACTGGCTCCTCCCTCTATGCCCCTCCTCCAGACCTCAGTTTACTACTGTGCCCAGAGGAGACTGGGTGCATTACAGGGAGCTCTCCTGAGTTTCCTTTCAGAAAGTATTTTGTTAGGTTTTTTATTTTCAGGGAGCACTGCTGGCAATAGACTCCCTGCATCGAGGGACTGAAGAGAGAGAAGCAGACCTACTTCTGTGAGTTTCAAGGCTCTGCTTCTTAGGCTACTGGACACCATTAGCTCCAGAGGGATCGGAACGCAGGTCTCACCCTCGTCGTCCATCCCAGAGCCGCGCTGCCGTCCTCCTCACAGAGCAGGAAGATAGAAGCCGGGTGAGTATGAGAAGAAAAGAAGACTTCAAAGGCGGCAGAAGACTTCATGATCTTCACTGAGGTAACGCAGAGCGGTGAAGCTGTGCGCCATTGCTCCCATACACCTCACACACGGCAGTCACTGTAAGGGTGCAGGGCGCTGGGGGGGGGCGCCCTGGGCAGCATATAAACCTATTTTCTGGCAAAAATAGACATATATAAAGTTGGGCACTGTATATATAATGAGCCCCCGCCAGTTTCAGTATATTTGAGCGGGACAGAAGCCCGCCGCCGAGGGGCCGGGGCTCCTCCCTCAGCACTCACCAGCGCCATTTTCTCCACAGCACAGCGCTGAGAGGAAGCTCCCCGGACTCTCCCCTGCTTGACCACGGTGAAAGAGGGTTTTGAAGAAGGGGGGGGGCACATAATTTGGCGCATTTATACATGTACAAACAGCGCTACTGGGTAAACATATATTTATATAGTGTTTTTTCCTGGGTCATATAGCGCTGGGTGTGTGCTGGCATACTCTCTCTCTCTCTCCAAAGGGCCTTGTGGGGGAACTGTCTTCAGATAAGAGGATTCCCTGAGTGTGTGGTGTGTCGGTACGCGTGTGTCGACATGTCTGAGGTAGAAGGCTTTCGGGGAGGAGGAGTAGAGAATGAGTGTGGTGTCTCCGTCGACAACGCCGACACCTGACTGGATGGATATGTGGAAGGTTTTAAGTGCTAATGTAAATTTATTGCACAAAAGATTAGACAAAGCTGAAGCTAGGGAACAGCCAGGGAGTCAACCCATGTCTGTCCCTATGTCGCAGGGACCTTCGGGGTCTCAAAAGCGCCCACTATCCCAAATAGTAGACACAGATACCGACACGGATTCTGACTCCAGTGTCGACTACGATGATGCAAAATTACAGCCAAAAGTGGCTAAATGTATTCGATATATGATCATTGCAATAAAAGATGTTTTGCATATCACAGATGTATAAGGGGAAGAAACCTGAGGTAACCTTTCCCCCCTCACATGAGTTGAATGAATTATGTGAAAAAGCTTGGGAATCTCCAGACAAAAAACTGCAGATTCCCAAAAGGATTCTTATGGCGTATCCTTTCCCACCAACGGACAGGATACGGTGGGAATCCTCCCCTAAGGTGGATAAGGCATTAACACGCTTATCCAAAAAGGTAGAGCTGCCATCCCAAGATACGGCTGCCCTCAGGGACCCTGCTGACCGCAAGCAGGAGGTTATCTTGAAGTCCATTTACACACATTCTGGTACCTTACTCAGACCGGCGGTTGCATCGGCCTGGGTTTGTAGCGCGGTAGCAGCATGGACAGATACCTTATCAGCGGATATTGAGACCCTAGATAAGGATATAATTTTATTGACCCTGGGACATATAAAAGATGCGGTCTTATATATGAGAGATGCTCAAAGAGACATTAGTCTACTGGATTCTAGAATCAACGCGATGTCCATTTCTGCTAGACGAGTCCTATGGACTCGGCAATGGACAGGTGATGCCGACTCAAAGAGGCATATGGAGGTTTTACCTTACAAGGGTGAGGAATTGTTTAGGGAAGGTCTCTCGGACCTGGTCTCCACAGCTACAGCAGGTAAATCAAATTTTCTACCTTATATTCCCTCACAGCCTAAGAAAGCGCCACATTATCAAATGCAGTCCTTTCGATCACAAAGAAACAAGAAAGTGCGAGGTGCGTCCTTTCTTGCCAGAGGTAAAGGCAGAGGAAAAAAGCTGCATAACACAGCTAGTTCCCAGGAACAGAAGGCCTCCCCGGCCTCTACAAAATCCACCGCATGACGCTGGGGCTCCGCTACAGGAGTCCGCCCCAGTGGGGGCACGTCTTCGAGTTTTCAGCCACATCTGGGTTCACTCACAGATGGATCCCTGTGAGTGAACCCAGACCATGGGATAGACGGGCTCCGCAGGAGACATGAGCACTTTAAGAAAGAACTTTAGGTATGGCTGTGCACTGGCTCCTCCCTCTATGCCCCTCCTCCAGACTCAGTTTACTACTGTGCCCAGAGGAGACTGGGTGCATTACAGGGAGTTCTCCTGAGTTTCCTGAAAGAAAGTATTTTGTTAGGTTTTTTATTTTCAGGGAGCCTGCTGGCAACAGACTCCCTGCATCGTGGGACTGAGGAGAGAGAAGCAGACCTACTTCTGTGAGTTTCAAGGCGCTGCTTCTTAGGCTACTGGACACCATTAGCTCCAGAGGGAGTCGGAACACAGGTCTCACCCTGGAGTTCGTCCCGGAGCCGCGCCGCCGTCCTCCTCACAGAGCCGGAAGATAGAATACGGGTGAGTTTGAGAAGAAAGAAGACTTCAGAGGCGGCAGAAGACTTCAGATCTTCACTGAGGTAATGCACAGCAGTAAAGCTGTGCGCTATTGCTCCCACACAGCACACACAAACGGCAGTCACTGTAAGGGTGCAGGGCGCAGGGGGGGGGGGGGGGGGGCACGCCCTGGGCAGCAATATAACCTCATTTTCTGGCAAAAGTAGAGATATACAGCTAGGCACTGTATATATAAAGAGCTCCCGCCAGTTTTTTATATATTTTAGCGGGACAGAAGCCCGCCGCTGAGGGGGCGGGGCTTCTTCCTCAGCACTCACCAGAGCCATTTTCTCCACAGCACAGCGCTGAGAGGATGCTCCCCAGACTCTCCCCTGCTTATCCACAGTGAAAGAGGGTTTTAAAGAAGGGGGGGGGGCACATCATTTGGCGCAAAAATAAAGATTACAGGGCTATCTGGGTAAACATATTGTGTGTTTTTTCCTGCGTCATTAGCGCTGGGTGTGTGCTGGCATACTCTCTCTCTGTCTCTCCAAAGGGCCTTGTGGGGGAACTGTCTTCAGATAAGAGGATTCCCTGAGTGTGTGGTGTGTCGGTACGCGTGTGTCGGCATGTCTGAGGTAGAAGGCTCTCATAGGGAGGAGGTGGAGTAAATGACTGTGGTGTCTCCGTCGGCAACACCGACATCTGACTAGTTGGATATGTGGAATGTTTTAGTGCTAATGTGAATTTATTGCACGGAGTCTAGGGAATGTACAGGCGTCAAACACTGCCCTTCCCCTATGTCACAGGGACCTCCGGGGTCTCAAAAGCGCCCACTATCCAAAATAGTAGACACTGATGCCGACACGGATTCTGACTCCAGTGTCGACTACGATGATGCAAAGTTACAGCCAGAATTGGCAAATAGTATTCAATATATGATTATTGTAATAAAAGATGTTTTGCATATCACAGAGAAACCCCCTGTCCCTGACACGAGGGTACACATGTATAGGGTAAACAAACCTGAGGTAACCTTTCCCCCATCTCATGAACGAGTTATTGAAAAGGCTTGGGAATCTCCAGACAAGAAACTGCAGATTCCCAAAAGGATTCTTAGGGTGTATCCTTTCCCGACTAAGGACAGGATACGGTGAGAATCTTCCCCAAGGGAAGAAAAAAGCGCACACTTATCCAAAAAGGTAAAGCTGCCATCCCAAGATATGGCTACCCTCAGGGATCCTGCTGATCGCAAACAGCAGGCTACCTTAAAGTCCATTTACACACATTCTAGTACCTTACTCAGACCGGCAATAGTGACGGCTGTAGTTTGTAGCGCTGTAGCAGCGTGGATAGGTACCTTATCGACGGAAATTGATACCCTGGATAAGGGTACCGTTTTATTAACCCTGGGTCATATTAACGATGCTGTCTTATATATGAGAGATGCTCAAAGAGACATTGGCCTACTGGGTTCTAGAATCAACGCTATGTCGATTTCTGCTAGACGAGTCCTATGGACCCGGCAATGGACAGGTGATGCAGACTCAAAGTGGCATATGGAGGTTTTACCTTACAAGGGTGAGGAATTGTTTGGGGAAGGTCTCTCGGACCTGTTCTCCACAGCTACAGCTGGTAAATCAAATTTTTTGCCTTATATTCCCTCACAGCCTAAGAAAGCGCCACATTATCAAATGCAGTCCTTTCGACCACAAAGAAACAAGAAAGTACGAGGCGCGTACTTTCTTGCCAGAGGTAAGGGCAGAGGAAAAAAGCTGCACAACACAGCTAGTTCCCAGGAACAGAAGTCCTCCTCGACCTCTACAAAATCCACCGCATGACGCTGGGGCTCCGCTAAAGGAGTCCGCCCCAGTGGGGGCACGTCTTTGAGTTTTCAGCCACATCTGGGTTCACTCACAGATGGATCCCTGGGCAATAGAAATTGTTTCTCAGGGTTACAAGCTGGAATTCGAAGAGGTGCCTCCTCGCCGGTTTTTCAAATCGGCCCTACCAGCTTCTCCCCCGGAAAGGGGGATAGTGTTAAATGCAATTCACAAATTGTATCTTCAACAGGTGGTGGTCAAGGTTCCCCTGCTTCAACAAGGGAGGGGATATTACTCAACCCTGTTTGTAGTACCGAAACCGGACGGTTCGGTCAGACCCATTTTAAATTTAAAATCCCTGAACCTATACTTGAAAAGGTTCAAGTTCAAGATGGAATCGCTAAGAGCGGTCATCGTCAGCCTGGAAGGGGGGAATTTTATGGTATCTATGGACATAAAGGATGCATACCTTCATGTTCCCATTTATCCAACTCATCAGGCGTACCTGAGATTTGCGGTACAGGATTGTCATTACCGATTTCAAACGTTGCCGTTTGGGCCTTCCACGGCCCCGAGGATTTTCACCAAGGTAATAGCGGAAATGATGGTGCTCCTGCGCAAGCAAGGTGTCACAATTATCCCGTACTAGGAGAATCTCCTCATAAAAGCGAGATCAAGAGAGTAGTTGCTGAACAGCGTCTCACTTTCACTGAAGTTGTAACAGCAACACGGCTGGATTCTCAATATCCCGAAGTCGCAGTTGGTTCCTACGACTCGTCTGACCTTCCTGGGCATGATTCTGGATACAGACCAGAAAAGGGTTTATCACTGCACTCGAGTCACTGCACTCGAGTCCTGGGAAAGATGGTGGCATCATACAAAGCCATTCCCTTCGGCAGGTTCCATGCGAGGACTTTCCAAGGGGACCTACTGGACAAGTGGTCCGGGTCACATCTACAAATTCATCAGTTGATCACCCTGTCCCCCAGAGCCAGGGTATCTCTCCTGTGGTGGCTGCAGAGTGCTCACCTTCTAGAAGGCCACAGGTTCGGCATTCAGGACTGGATCCTGGTGACCAGGGACGCGAGCCTCCGAGGTTGGGGAGCAGTCACACAGGGAAGAAACTTCCAAGGTCTTTGGTCAAGTCAAGAGACTTGTCTTCACATCAACATCCTGGAACTGAGGGCCATATACAACTCCCTACGTCAAGCGGAGACCTTACTTCGCGACCAACCCGTTCTGATCCAGTCAGACAACATCACCGCAGTGGCTCATGTAAACCGCCAAGGCGGCACAAGGAGCAGAGTGGCAATGGCGGAAGCCACCAGGATTCTTCGCTGGGCGGAAGATCATGTAAGCGCACTGTCAGCAGTGTTCATTCCGGGAGTGGACAACTGGGAAGCAGACTTCCTCAGCAGACACGACCTGCATCCAGGAGAGTGGGGACTTCATCAGGAAGTCTTCGCACAGATTGCAAGTCAGTGGGGACTGCCCCAGATAGACATGATGGCGTCCCGCCTCAACAAAAAGCTACAGAGGTATTGCGCCAGATCAAAAGACCCTCAGGCGGTAGCTGTAGACTCCCTAGTGACACCGTGGGTGTTCCAGTCGGTCTATGTGTTTCCTTCTCTTCCTCTCATACCCAAGGTATTGAGAATAATAAGAAAAAGAGAAGTGAGAACAATTCTCATTGTTCCAGATTGGCCACGAAGGACCTGGTATCCGGATCTGCTAGAAATGCTCACAGAAGATCCGTGGCCTCTTCCTCTACGACAGGACCTGTTGCAACAGGGGCCCTGTCTGTTCCAAGACTTACCACGGCTGCGTTTGACGGCATGGCGGTTGAACGCAGGATCCTAGTGGAAAAAGGCATTCCGGATGAGGTCATTCCTACGCTGATAAAGGCTAGGAAGGACGTGACAACTAAACATTATCACCGTATATGGCGAACATATGTTTCTTGGTGTGAGGCCAGGAAGGCTCCTACGGAAGAATTCCATCTGGACCGTTTCCTTCACTTCCTACAGACTGGAGTAAATTTGGGCCTAAAATTAGGCTCCCTTAAGGTTCGGATTTCGGCCTTATCCATTTTCTTTCAAAAAGAATTGGCTTCTCTCCCAGAAGTACAGACTTTCGTGAAGGGAGTGCTGCATATTCAGCCTCCTTTTATACCTCCGGAGGCGCCTTGGAACCTTAACGTGGTGTTGAGTTTCCTTAAGTCGCACTGGTTTGAACCACTTCAAACGGTGGAGTTAAAATATCTCACTTGGAAGGTGGTCATGTTATTAGCCTTGGCTTCGGCTAGGCGAGTGTCGGAATTGGCGGCTTTGTCTCATTAAAGCCCCTATCTGGTTTTCCATATAGATAGAGCGGAATTGCGGACCCGTCCTCAATTCTTGCCTAAGGTGGTGTCATCTTTTCATATGAACCAACCTATTGTGGTGCCTGTGGCTACGCGAGACTTGGAGGATTCCGAGTCCCTTGATGTAATCAGGGCTTTGAAAATTTACGTGGCCAGAACGGCTAGAGTCAGAAAAACAGAAGCACTGTTTGTCCTATATGCAGCCAACAAGGTTGGCGCCTCTGCTTCAAAGAAGACTATTGCTCGCTGGATCTGTAACACGATTCAGCAGGCGCATTCTACGGCTGGATTGCCGTTACCAAAATCGGTCAAGGCCCATTCCACTAGGAAGGTGGGCTCGTCTTGGGCGGCTGCCCGAGGGGTCTCGGCACTACAACTATGCCGAGCTGCTACTTGGTAGGGTTCAAACACCTTTGCAAAGTTCTATCAGTTTGATACCCTGGCTGAGGAGGCCCTCCTGTTTGCTCAATCGGTGCTGCAGAGTCATCCGCACTCTCCCGCCCGTTTGGGAGCTTTGGTATAATCCCAATGGTCCTTACGGAGTTCCCAGCATCCTCTAGGACGTAAGAGAAAATAAGATTTTAAACCTACCTGTAAATCTTTTTCTCGTAGTCCGTAGAGGATGCTGGGCGCCCGTCCCAAGTGCGGACTACTTCTGCAAGACTTGTATATAGTTTTGCTTACATAAGGGTTATGTTATAGTTTTCATCGGTCTTGGACTGATGCTATGTTGTTTTCATACTGTTAACTGGTTAGTATATCACAAGTTATACGGTGTGATTGGTGTGGCTGGTATGAATCTTGCCCTTGGATTAACAAAAATCCTTTCCTCGTACTGTCCGTCTCCTCTGGGCACAGTTTCTCTAACTGAGGTCTGGAGGAGGGGCATAGAGGGAGGAGCCAGTGCACACCCATACCTAAAGTTCTTTCTTAAAGTGCCCATGTCTCCTGCGGAGCCCGTCTATCCCATGGTCCTTACGGAGTTCCCAGCATCCTCTACGGACTACGAGAAAAAGATTTACCGGTAGGGTTAAAATCTTATTATTTGTGTGGAGAATAAAAGACTCCCGTAACTACTTTGGTGGTGGCAGAGGTACTTTGTATTTCTCCTGAGTGAAGCACGCACCCGTCACGACCCAGCTGTCTTATTGCTCTATCTGAGGACTGGCTGGATTTCGTGACAGGCGTGTCCGTTACTCTGCTGTACACGGAGGAGAAAGACACATGGGAAGGAAGGTCGACGGTCAGAATGCCAACTGCTGCCTCGGATCCTACTACCCGGAGGCTATAGAGAAGGAGAGACAGCATTGAACGCTCTCTACAACACTACACACCAATATCCTTGAATTTTTCTTTCTGCATAACTAACTGCTTTGTCATTAAATGGTTTTGTACAATCCTTGTAAATCCTAAGCCTACAGCACTTACACTCAATATTAAAAAAGTGTTTTTGTTTTAATTAGGTGAGACCACATCAATTTTCAAATACTATATTCCGGCGCTCCACACATTGAAGATAACAATCCTTGATGCAAGGGCCCTCATTCCGAGTTGTTCGCTCGCTAGCTGCTTTTAGCAGCATTGCACACGCTAAGCCGCCGCCCTCTGGGAGTGTATCTTAGCTTAGCAGAATTGCGAACGAAAGATTAGCAGAATTGCGAATAGAAATTTCTTAGCAGTTTCTGAGTAGCTCCAGACTTACTCAGCCATTGCGATCAGTTCAGTCAGTTTCGTTCCTGGTTTGACGTCACAAACACACCCAGCGTTCGGCCAGACACTCCCCCGTTTCTACAGACACTCCCGCGTTTTTCCCAGAAACGCCAGGTTTTTTTCGCACACTCCCAGAAAACGGCCAGTTTCCGCCCAGAAACACCCACTTCCTGTCAATCACACTACGATCACCAGATCGATGAAAAATCCTCGTTATGCCGTGAGTAAAATACCTAACTTTTGTGTAAAATAACTAAGCACATGCGCTCTGCGAACCTTGCGCATGCGCAGTAAGCGACTAATCGCAATATAGCGAAAATCGGCAACGAGCGAACAACTCGGAATGACCACCAAAGTTCGCAGGCAAAACCATCAGGGAGCTATTACTGGCTAGAGGTGCTAGATTCACCCAGTTCTCTTAATAACTGCCTGTCTGCCTCCACTTACTTGTTCACCATCCACTACCCCAAGAAATCAGGTTGTTTGCATCTGGGAGAGTGTGGTTATGGCATCATAAAGGTCACCACAATGCTGTCAATTTAATGCCAATATGATATTTGAGAAAGAAAGCATTGCAAAAGTATAAAGCCAACAGAGCCAAGTAAAATGGCACAATTGTGTCTTTATTAGTGCATTTTATTAGTTATGCTTTTGTAAGGATATTCTAATACATATACTATAATAATATACCGAATGGTTTAGCACATTTGACATAATATTCAGTATTTCATGTTTGTGAAATCATCAATATCCTTTTTGTTACATAAATGACAGCTATATAAAATTATTCATGTTTGTAAGCAAAGCAAAATGTCAAGCAACTTGGCAAAACCATGTTGCAGTGCAGGTGGGGTAGATGTAACTTGTGCAGAGAAATTTAGATTTGAGTGGGTTGTGTTCAAACTGAAATCTAAATTGCAGTGTAAAAATAAATCTGTCAGCATTTACCCTGCACAGATTAAAATATAACCCACTGAAATCTAAATCATCTGCCCCACATGCAGTGCAACATGGTTTTGCCAAGTTGCTTGACATTTTGCTTAGCTTACAAACATGAATCAGGACCTACTGTATGTTTGTACAGAAAACAAATGTCTTTGAAAATACAATTTTAAAATAAGTAGTATAATAAAATAATGCAAAACCAAAACATGGACAATTCTGGTGAGATAGCGCCATTGAATTCCTCTTCGCCTGAAGTGTTAAAATTACACAGAGCACAATCTGTCCCACAGAAATCACAGATATCTCTCACAGTCTCAGAGTTATACATTCGTGTTGCAGAATTTCCTGAAAAGAAAGAAAAAAAAACATCCAAATTTTGTTTATGTAAATAAAACAGTTATAGTATGGTTGGTATCCGTATGGTAGGTCGATATGGCTAAGGTAGACAGTTAATAGGGCGACCACTATTGGTTGACACAGGAAAAAGGTTGACACATTAAAATGGTTCTCATGGCACAGGTTGACCCATGGACAGGTCGACATAGGGAAAAGCTGACATGACTAAAAAAAATAGATTTTTAACTTTTTTATACTTTATCATCTACGTGTACTACGGTTGGGAATAGTAAGTAACCGGAATAGTAAGTAACCTGTGCCAAGTGCAGCGGTAGCGGAACGAGGCACCTTGCCAGCTTCATTCGCCATGCAAGGGGACGTAGTGCACTAACTGGGGTTCCTGATCATGTTACGCGAAAAGGGACACCCAAAAAGTTTAAAAATGGCATGTTGACCTTTTCATGTGTTGACCTGCCCTGTGCCAACCTTTTCCAGGCGTCGACCAAGTTAATGTCAACCTATTGACTGTCAACCTATAGGTTGACCCATTGATCCATAACCACTATGTTTATGACCGTTTAACAAAAAGACAGTGTATAAAGTATTATTCGGCAGTGGAAACTGTAATCCAAACAAATGTTGAAGACAAATAATAAACAATAACCAACCCCAGACATTTTATCTGGCAGCCTCAGACAGTGCCGATATCACAGGCATATATCTCTCTCAGCCATGATATCAGCATTCCAAACCCCCCCCCCCCCCCCCCCTACCTGGAGGAGGCACTGAAGGAACAGGGGAATTGTCTGTCGATCGGCAGTGGCAGGGCATACACTGCCCAATGCGGCTGACCAGACACTTAGAAAATATTGCATCAGACAGACATGTTGGACAATCCGGCATGCCTAACTGATATTTTTGGATCAATCGGCTATATGCATACTACAGTTATCTGGGGTGATCCGCCAATATCGGGTGGATCGGCCAGATAATCATAAAGTCTATGCCCAGCATTACACGCCATGATGTTGCATATTTCGAATCATTCAGAGCAAACAATGAAAAAAATAGAGGGTCTATCAGCAAGTACGGGTGAGACTTGGGGGTATATTGACTAAAGGTTGATTTGGATTTTTTACAACTTTCATAGTGATCTGGTGCTTTATAACTACCGCAGATTTATGGTCGATTGCTGCTGGATTTGCGTCAGAATAGGGGGCTGAAATCCGACAGGTACTGACAGTATGGTGTATACCACTGATCCATCATTCCCAGCAGTCTTTCTTTGAATTGTCCTATTAGATGGTACGATTCTGCGTCCAACACAGTGTAGTTACTGTATATGCAGCTTGAAATTATACAGTGTGGCAACCTATAGCTGTTTATACAGTGTGTATGGCAGTGTGATGTGTTGTTGCATCGCATCGGCAGAAGGTGTGCACCCAGCTTTAGTCTTTTCTTTATAAAACACTTATTGGTGGTTTATTGAATGAGTGGGACTAATTGACTATTCATAATTTCTCTTACGTCCTAGAGGATGCTGGGGACTCCGTAAGGACCATGGGGGGAATAGACGGGCTCCGCAGGAGACATGGGCACTAAAAAGAACTTTAGGTATGGGTGTGCACTGGCTCCTCCCTCTATGCCCCTCCTCCAGACCTCAGTTTAATACTGTGCCCAGAGGAGACTGGGTGCACTACAGGGAGCTCTCCTGAGCTTCCTGAAAGAAAGTATTTTGTTAGGTTTTTTATTTTCAGGGAGACCTGCTGGCAACAGGCTCCCTGCATCGTGGGACTGAGGAGAGAGGAGCAGACCTACTTAAATGATAGGCTCTGCTTCAGAGGGAGTCAGAACGCAGGTTTCCCCTAGCGGTTCGTCCCAGGGCCGCGCCGCCGTCCTCCTCGCAGAGCCGGAAGATAGAAGCCGGGTAAGTATAACAAGATTGAAGACTTCAGAGGCGGCAGAAGACTTCAGATCTTCAATGAGGTAACGCGCAGCTCCCACACAGAACACACACACAGCGCACACTGTGGGGTGCAGGGTGCGGGGGGGGGGGGCGCCCTGGGCAGCAATGTATACCTCTAGGACTGGCTATGATTAGATTTACACTATTTAGTGGTATTTCAGATCCCCCCCAGTTTGTTTTAAAAAAAGCGGGACCGAAGCCCGCCACTGAGGGGGCGGGGCTTCTTCCTCAGCACTCAACAGCGCCATTTTCTACACAGCACACGCTGAGAAGCTGGCTCCCCGGACTCTCCCCTGCTGATCACCGGTGACAGAGGGTTTTAAAGAAGGGCACATAATTTGGCGCAGTGAATATATATAAAAAGCGCTATATCTGGGTAAATTTTTGTTTTTCCAGGGTTATTGGCACTGGGTGTGTGCTGGCATACTCTCTCTCTGTCTCTCCAAAGGGCCTTGTGGGGAAACTGTCTCCAGATAGAGCTTTCCCTGAGTGTGTGGTGTGTCACTACATGCGTGTCGGCATGTCTGAAGCGGAAGGCTCTCCTAGGGATGAGGTGGAGCGCATGAGTGTGGTGTCGCCGTCGGCAACGCCGACACATGACTGGATGGATATGTGGAATATTTTAAATGCAAATGTGAATTTATTGCACAAACATTTGGACAAAGCAGAGTCCAGGGATGGTACGGTGGGTCAGACCCTGCCTTTCCCTATGTCACAGGGGCCTTCAGGGTCTCAAAAGCGCCCACTTTCTCAGATAGTTGACACAGATACCGACAGATTCTAACTCTAGTGTCGATTATAATGATGCGAGGTTGCAGCCAAAGTTGGCAAAGAGTATTCATTATATGATTATTGCTATAAAGGATGTGCTGCATATTATATATGACCCCGCGGTGCCTAATCCTAACATCCACATGTTTAAAGAAAAGAAGCCTGAGGTTACTTTTCCACCTTCCTTTGAATTAAATGAGTTATTTGAAAGTGCTTGGGAAACTCCAGATAAGAAACTGCAGATTCCCAAAAGGATTCTTATGGCGTATCCTTTCCCGATCAAGGACAGGATACGGTGGGATTCCTCCCCACGGGTGGACAAGGCGTTGACGCGCCTTTCCAAAAAGGTGGCGCTGCCGTCTCAGGATACCGCTGCCCTCAGGGATCCTGCTGACCGCAAGCAGGAAACTACCTTGAAGTCAATTTACACACATACTGGTACATTACTCAGACCGGCAATAGCGTCGGCTTGGGTTTGTAGCGCTGTACTAGCATGGACCGATACCTTATCTGCTGATATGGATACGATGGATAAGGAAACTATTTTATTGACCCTGGGCCATATTAAGGATGCGGTCCTTTATATGAGAGAGGCTCAGAGGGATATAGGCATACTGGGGTCCAGAGCGAACGCTATGGCGATTTCTGCCAGGCGAGCACTGTGGACCCGACAGTGGATGGGTGATGCCGACTCGAAACGGCATATGGAGGTTTTACCTTACAAGGGTGAGGAGTTGTTTGGGGAAGGTCTCGCGGACCTAGTCTCCACAGCTACTGCTGGTAAATCAACTTTTTTACCTTATGTTTCCTCACAGCCTAAGAAAGCGCCACATTATCAGATGCAGTCCTTTCGGCCCCATAAATCCAAGAGAGCTCGGGGATCTTCCTTTCTTGCCAGAGGTAAGGGCAAGGGGAAAAAGCTGCCAGCTACAGCCAGTTCCCAGGAACAAAAGTCCTCCCCGGCTTCTACTAAATCCACCGCATGACGCTGGGGCTCCGCGGGTGGAGTCCGCTCCTGTGGGGGCACGTCTTCGTCTTTTCAGCCAGGTCTGGGTTCATTCTCAGGTGGACCCCTGGGCAATAGACATTGTTTCCCAGGGGTACAAGCTAGAATTCGAAGAGGTGCCTCCTCGACGGTTTTTCAAATCGGCACTGCCGACTTCTTCCCCAGAGAGGGAGGTAGTTTTGGCAGCAATTCAAAAGTTGTGCCTTCAAGTGGTGGTCAAAGTTCCCCTGCAGCAGCAGGGGATGGGCTATTACTCAACCCTGTTTGTGGTCCCGAAACCGGACGGTTCGGTCAGACCAATTGTGAATTTAAAATCCTTAAACCTATACTTAAAGAGGTTCAAGTTCAAGATGGAATCGCTCAGGACGGTCATCGCAAGTCTGGAAGAGGGAGATTATATGGTGTCCCTAGACTTAAAGGATGCATACCTTCATGTCCCCATTTATCAACCTCATCAGGCGTTCCTGAGATTAGTAGTGCAGATTGTCATTACCAATTTCAGACGTTGCCGTTTGGGCTTTCCATGGCCCCGAGGATTTTTACCAAATTAATGGCAGAGATGATGGTGCTCCTGCGCAAGCAGGGTGTCACAATTATCCCGTACTTGGACGATCTCCTGATAAAAGTGAGATCGAGAGAACGATTGCTAGACAGCGTATCACTCTCCCTGAGGGTGTTACAACAACACGGTTGGATTCTAAATCTACCAAAGTCACAGTTAGTTCCAACGACCCGATTGCCTTTCTTAGGCATGATTCTGGACACGGAACAAAGGAGGGTCTTTCTCCCGATGGAAAAGGCCCAGGAACTTCAGAGCTTGGTCAGGGACCTGTTGAGGCCGGACAGGGTGTCGGTACATCACTGCACTCGAGTGCTGGGAAAAATGGTGGCGTCTTAAGAGGCCATTCCATTCGGCAGGTTCCATTACAGGACTTTTCAGTGGGACCTTCTGGACAAGTGGTCGGGGTCACATTTACAGATTCATCAAATGATCCACCTGTCCCCCAGGGCCAGGGTGTCTCTCCTGTGGTGGCTGCAGAGTTCTCACCTTCTAGACTCTACTGGTTCTAATTTAGTCAGACAACATCACAGCAGTGGCTCATGTAAACCGCCAAGGCGGTGTTATGAACCACAGGTAGTGGTTCATTCCTATTTTATGTTTATAAAGTTGTCTTGCATGCCAGGATTTCCCGTTGCTCTGTTTTAGAATACTCTTGTCTGCTGCCGCTGGTGAGTCTGTGTAATTGCAGCTTGTTCCCATGTGTTCAGCCTCACCTGGCTGCTAATTGCATCTTGTCAGTTTAGAGTCATGCAACAGGGCAGCTGCATGGGATTATTAATTAGGCCTCTCTGTTATATGCTGGCTGTTTGCAATTCACAGATGCTGGTGATATTTCTTGGTTTTCAGTCTGCTTGAAGTCTGACCTGGTTCCTGCCAGTCCCTGAGCTCCTGTATAGCAGTATCTGACTAGCTGCTTCCTGTGTTGATTCCTGTGTCTGAGCCCGTGTCCTGCTGTGAGGCGTTCCTGCCCTGACGTCCAGTGGCTTTGCCTATCCCTGGTCAAGTTCCTGGTTTCCTGGTGTCCACTGGTCTGTCGTTTGGGATTCTGCCTGTCCTCCAGTTCTGAGAGTGTGTGTCGGCATCATTGAGGGTTCCTGTCCGTTTGCCAGTATTCGTACCGGTTCCGTGAGTACCGGCTCTGCTGCATCCGTTGGCCTAGGCCGCTGTATTCCATTATTATTTCTGTCCCTGGTGTTTTGCAGAGGGTTCTGCTTATGCTGTCACCGCCGGTACACAAAGGTATTGTGTCGGCGTGTGATCAGCATTTCCTTTGTTGTTCTTTTCCTTTGGCGGTTTCTCCGCACATACTTTAGGTTTTTAGTTAGCTTGTAGCCCCTGGCCTGTTTGCTTAGTTAGAGGGCCTCTTGTTATCATCCTGTCTTGGATTTCCCTTTGTCTCTCACTAAGACCGGGGGGCATCGGAGTTGGGCAGACATAATCCGCCCTTCAAACGCGGCTGCCAAGGGCTCAAGAAACCATAGTCTCGCAAGGGATTTCTGACAGCACGGGTGAGACAACAGAGTTAGGGCGCCAGGGGCTATTCCCTTTCCATTCCCCTTTCCCAGCGTTACGTCCTGGTGCTCTGGACTCCCTTCATGAACATCTCCCTTGTTCTGAGCACCAGGAACCTAACATTATCACCAGCCATACCACAAAAAAGAAATAAAACTTTTTTTTTCTTTTTTGGCCCAGTCCAGTGTCTAGTCTAGAATCCAGTCCTGTCTAGAATTTGGTGTTTAGAATCCAGTCCGGTGTTAGAATCCAGTCCGGTGTTAGAATCCAGTCCGGTGTTTAGAATCCAGTCCGGTGTTTAAAAAAAAAAAAAAAAAGTATTGTTTTGTTTAGCAAAAATTTAGTCCGGCCTTGTCTAGTCCGGCCTTGTCTAGTCCTGCCTTGTCTTGTCTAGTTTTAAATCCTCCTATGTCTACTATGCAAGCCCTGCAGGCATCTCTCGCAGCCCTGAACTCTGTTTTCAGTGCTTTGAGACCAGAGCGACTAGAAGTTTTGCAGCAATCCCTAAAGCAACTGCAAAACCTTCTGACTAAAATCTTGCTCATCTTGCCAGAAGTCGTTGAGAGTACATCTATCTCTAAAGAGACTCTTGTTCACAGTATGGTGACAAGAGAATCCTCTGGTTTAATTGAAGAGAAAAGGTTTAAAAGTTTTCTGCGGCCCAGGCTCTCAGAAGAGGAGCGTCTGCGTCGCAGAAACTTAAACTTATGCCTATATTGTGGGGGTTTAGGCCACTATCTGCAGACCTGTGAGTTGCGCAAGCCAAAGTGTGGTGACGAGTCTTGCCCTCTGGTCAAGTTGAGTCAGGATACAAGACCTACTCCTGTCTCTACTGTGGCAGAGGTACTTGTCACACAACCCACACTAAAAAACTCTCTGTCCTATAATTGGGGTCCTTGGTCAAGGGAGCCCCATTATAGATTTAGGAATCAAAAGAGAATGTTTCTCTCCTCTCTTGAGGTTCCTGTTGAAGCAGAGTTGCAAGCCCCTGGAGTGGTGCCCGTTGCCCAGGTTCCTGGAGTGGTGCCCGTTGCCCAGGTTCCTGGAGTGGTGCCCGTTGCCCAGGGTCCTGGAGTGGTGCCCGATGCCTAGGGTCCTGGAGTGGTGCCCGATGCCCAGGGTCCTGGAGTGGTGCCCGATGCCCAGGGTCCTGGAGTGGTGCCCGTAGCCCAGGGTCCTGGAGTGGTGCCCGTAGCTCAGGATCTTGTTGCGGTACCCGATGCCCAGAGTACTGGTGCGGTACCCGATGCCCAGAGTGCTGGTGCGGTACCCGATGCCCAGAGTGCTGGTGCAGTACCCGATGCCCAGAGTGCTGGTGCGGTACCCGATGCCCAAGCTTATAGAGGGACATCAAATATTGTAGTTCAGGTGTCCATACCAGAAGGGGTCTCAGAAGCTGTTACCCCAGGTAGGGACTTGAAGAGCGCAACCCTAGAAAGGGTCTCTAAAACCATAGTTCTTGAAGGGAACTCGAGAAGCAAAACCCCAGAAGGGATCTTTGAAGTAATATCCCCAAGTGGGGTCTCGAGAGACGCAGACCCAAAGAAGGGTCTAGAAGTCGCTTCCCCAGGAAAGAACTTAAGAAGCATAGCATTAGTGGAGGATCTGAACGTTATTGTTTCAGCAAAAGTCCCAGAAGTCATAGTCCCGGGAGAACTTTCGATAATTATCGACTCAGAGAGGGAGGCCGATGGCCCGATCCCAGTCAGGGAGGCCAACGGCCCGGTCCCAGTAAAAGAATCCGAGGTGCTGACCCCAGCAGGGTTCCCGGAGGCCACTGCCCCAGCGGGGTTCCCGGAGGCCACTGCCCCAGCGGGGTTCCCGCAGGCCACTGCCCCAGCGGGGTTCCCGGAGGCCACTGCCCCGGGTGGGGTTCAGAAAGTCACTGCCCCGGGTGGGGTTCAGAAAGTCACTGCCCCGGGTGGGGTTCAGAAAGTCACTGCCCCGGGTGGGGTTCAGAAAGTCACTGCCCCGGGTGGGGTTCAGAAAGTCTCAGCCCCAGGTGGGGTTCAGAAAGCAACTGCCCCGGGTGGGGTTCAGAGAGTCTCAGCCTCGAGTAAGGTCAATAGTGACCAGGTCCTAGCAAAGCACTCCAGTCAGTCAGATGAGAAGGAAACAGATCCTGACTCTGATATCTCAACATCCATAACCTTTGATGGGGACTTAGCCCAATTTCAGGCGCTTTTCAAACACTATTACACTATTATGTTGTCTAGACCATTTCTGGGCGTCACTTCAGAAAACCTTGGGCTCTATCTGATTTATTCTTTTAGAGGAGAGCCTTTTGAGTGGGCGACCAGCCTAATGAAAGCTGAAGATCCCATTCTTCAGGATCCCCTAGAATTCTGTGATGCAATTATTAAAAGATATGGTTCCAAAGAAATTGGTTCAGGTTCCTCTAAGTCACCCGTCTTGTCTGCTGAGAGTCCACCAAATACTGTAAACTCGGCACAAGAGTCCCAGCCCGTTGTTTTGACTGCAGGATGTGCTTTTCTGACTTCTTCTTCTAATAATAGTACTTTACCAGAAAGTTCAGCTCCCAAGGGTAAGAGACCTGTCTCTGATTTGAACGCAGCCTTGCTGGGTGGTACCATCAGTTCAGACAATGTTTGGGGAATTACCTTGGTCAGACCTAAAGAGCTTTGTAAAAGAAGAAGAAGAAAAATAAATAATTTTTGACTCTTGCCTTGATTAAAAAAAAAAAAAAAAGATTTTTTTTTTCTTGTCTTGTGTCCAGTGGCCACCATCAAGGGGAGGGCACTGTTACAAGTTGTTGCTACAGCTTGTTTTTTGTTTTCTTGTCTGTTAGACCAGTGTGTCAGGTTTTTTTTTGTATCCCTTGTTCTGGATAGTCTGAATTTTGGGGTCTTTTGACCCCTCCTCAAGTGGGGGGTAATGTTATGAGCCACGGCTGTGGCTCATTCCTGTTTTGCATTTTTGTTCTGTATTTTATGTTCCCCGTGGGTGTCATGGGGTGCTCGGAGCTCACCCTTAAGGAGGGGATACTGTTATGAACCACAGCTAGTGGTTCATTCCTATTTTATGTTTATAAAGTTGTCTTGCATGCCAGGATTTCCCGTTGCTCTGTTTTAGAATACTCTTGTCTGCTGCCGCTGGTGAGTCTGTGTAATTGCAGCTTGTTCCCATGTGTTCAGCCTCACCTGGCTGCTAATTGCATCTTGTCAGTTTAGAGTCATGCAACAGGGCAGCTGCATGGGATTATTAATTAGGCCTCTCTGTTATATGCTGGCTGTTTGCAATTCACAGATGCTGGTGATATTTCTTGGTTTTCAGTCTGCTTGAAGTCTGACCTGGTTCCTGCCAGTCCCTGAGCTCCTGTATAGCAGTATCTGACTAGCTGCTTCCTGTGTTGATTCCTGTGTCAGTCCCTGTGTCGATTCCTGTGTCTGAGCCCGTGTCCTGCTGTGAGGCGTTCCTGCCCTGACGTCCAGTGGCTTTGCCTATCCCTGGTCAAGTTCCTGGTTTCCTGGTGTCCACCGGTCTGTCGTTTGGGATTCTGCCTGTCCTCCAGTTCTGAGAGTGTGTGTCGGCATCATTGAGGGTTCCTGTCCGTTTGCCAGTATTCGTACCGGTTCCGTGAGTACCGGCTCTGCTGCATCCGTTGGCCTAGGCCGCTGTATTCCATTATTATTTCTGTCCCTGGTGTTTTGCAGAGGGTTCTGCTTATGCTGTCACCGCCGGTAAACAAAGGTATTGTGTCGGCGTGTGATCAGCATTTCCTTTGTTGTTCTTTTCCTTTGGCGGTTTCTCCGCACATACTTTAGGTTTTTAGTTAGCTTGTAGCCCCTGGCCTGTTTGCTTAGTTAGAGGGCCTCTTGTTATCATCCTGTCTTGGATTTCCCTTTGTCTCTCACTAAGACCGGGGGGCATCGGAGTTGGGCAGACATAATCCGCCCTTCAAACGCGGCTGCCAAGGGCTCAAGAAACCATAGTCTCGCAAGGGATTTCTGACAGCACGGGTGAGACAACAGAGTTAGGGCGCCAGGGGCTATTCCCTTTCCATTCCCCTTTCCCAGCGTTACGTCCTGGTGCTCTGGACTCCCTTCATGAACATCTCCCTTGTTCTGAGCACCAGGAACCTAACAGGCGGCACGAGGAGCAGAGTGGCAATGGCAGAAGTCTCAAGGATTCTTCGATGGGCGGAGAGTCATGTAAGCGCTCTGACAGCAGTCTTCATTCCGGGAGTGGACAACTGGGAAGCAGACTTCCTAAGCAGACACAATCTGCATCCAGGAGAGTGGGGACTTCATCAAGAAGTCTTTGCAGAGATTGTAAGTCAGTGGGGACTGCCTCAAATAGACATGATGGCTTCACGCCTCAACAAAAAACTTCAGAGATATTGCGCCAGCTCAAGGGACCCTCAGGCATTTGCAGTGGACGCACTGGTGACACCGTGGGTGTTTCAGTCGGTCTATGTGTTCCCCCCTCTTCCTCTCATCTCAAAGATACTGAGAATCATAAGGCGAAGAGGAATTCAGACAATTCTCATTGTTCCAGATTGGCCTCAAAGGGCCTGGTATCTGGATCTGCAGGAGATGCTCACCGAAGATCCGTGGCCTCTTCCTCTCAAGGAAGACCTGTTACAACAAGGGCCCTGTCTATTCCAGGACTTACCGCGACTGCGTTTGACGGCATGGCGGTTGAACGCAGGATCCTAGCGGAGAAGGGCATTCCGGAGGAGGTCATTCCTACTCTGATAAAGGCTAGGAAGGAGGTAACATCGAAACATTATCACCGTATCTGGAGGAAGTATGTGTCTTGGTGCGAAGTCAAGACTGCTCCTCCGGCAGAATTCCATCTGGGCCGTTTTCTCCACTTCCTACAAACTGGAGTGAATTTGGGCCTAAAATTAGGCTCCATTAAGGTTCAGATTTCGGCCCTATCCATTTTCTTTTAAAAGGAATTGGCTTCTCTTCCAGAAGTCCAGACTTTCGTGAAAGGGGTGCTGCATAGCCAGCCTCCTTTTGTGCCCCCGGTGGCACCATGGGACCTTAACGTGGTGTTACGGTTCCTTAAGTCTCATTGGTTTGAGCCTCTTCAGACAGTTGAATTAAAGTATCTCACTTGGAAAGTGGTCATGCTATTGGCCTTGGCGTCGGCACGACGAGTGTCGGAGTTGGCGGCTTTGTCTCACAAAAGCCCTTACCTGATTTTCCATGTGGATAGAGCTGAGTTGCGGACTCGTCCTCAATTTTTGCCTAAGGTGGTTTCTTCTTTTCCCATTATACTGTCACTTGCACCAGGCCCTGGATAGGTGCAAGAGATCCATCAGAGACAGGTTTCCGTGACTCATAATTGCACAGAACTTTAGCTATGGGCCCACCACAGTCAAGACACTTCCACAAGTCCTGCCCTTACGCACGCATTTCACAGAATGACCGCTCCAGCAAAGATCCATCCAACTAAGAATAGCATGGACATACACAAAAATGTGCACATTTGCTTCAGCGCATGCACTCTAAAGCTCCCCATTTGCATCCATTCATCTGAGTCAGAATCCACCCCATTGTGCACGATCTTTATTCTGTACAGAGGCGGAACTACCACTGGTGCAGAAGGTGCATTGCACCAGTTACCCTAGGCACCAAAGCTGGGCACACAATTGTGCAATCCTTGGGAGATCCAACTGCTGATCAACCGGTTTGCTAGACCCTGGACAAGTGTATACCCTCCGCCAACCAACGTGCACACCCGATCCTGGTGTCTGTCAGGTCTCCTAGTTTATAAACCTGCTTAAAAACTGGAAGATCCAACTGCTGACCAGCCAGCCAATACTGTAGTGTGTAGGCTGCTGAGACTGTAGCAGGCGGCTGATCGCTGGTCCCAGAAGCCCAGCACACTATCGGCATCGCAGAGGTGCAGGATCCGGTGTGGATCCCGCACCATCCGCTGTTGCGGAACTCGGTGGTGGGTATAGCGGCGGGAAGCAGTACACTTTACCTGTGCATACCTTGTCAGCGGGTAGTGTGCTTAATGGTGGCAGGCATGGCTTCCCATTTCAAAATTGTGCAGCATCCCCCCACCCCCTAGTGCCACTAATATTAGGCAGCGCAAGGCAGCGAGTGTCAGTCTGGCGGCAGAGGAGGAGCAATGAAGAGCTCCTGAAGATTGAAGACGGCGGGGAAGTCTTGGATTTGTGGCGGCCTTGTAAAAGAGCCACCCTCCAAGTGAAGCTGCTGACTAATAAAATATTAAAGCATTTGGTGTCCTGTTTTTATTTTAATATTTATTTTACAGGGGACCTATAAATACCAGCAGGCCCTTAATACCCACACGCTGGTACTTGTGGTTCTTCAAGTAACAGCATGCAGGGGAGGTTTGCTGGGGTCTGTAGTTCTCCTGCAAAAGACAATATTCTATTTTTCAGTAATAGACTATTAACCCAGCATCCACAGTCCAGGGGTGCCAGGGATAGCCCCAGGATTCAGCCCTGGCCTTGGGTGCCCTTTGATAGAGGAGTCCTGCCACTTATCAGCATTGATGATCACAGCCTTGTACTGCCTCTAATTCACAGAGAGCTATCCATCCTTCCTGATTCACAGCTGTTTATTCATTAAAGGCAGTTCACAGCCGGTGTAACTGGCACTGTCAGAGCCTGCCTGACAAGTGCCAATCTAGGAAAGCAAAGGGGACGGGGTCCCCTCTGCCCATCAACCGTTCATCCTTTGCCTCTCCCTGCCTCTCCCCATCACCCACTGATGTGTGGCATATTATAAATGTGGGTTGGGGCGGAGGAAAGGGCCCTAAAGTATATTTTTGCATCTAGGCACACCACTCACAAGTTCCACCACTTATGTAATGCATAATATACAATATTTATTTTCTGACCATTACAACTTTAATAAAATTTCATTTTCTGCAGAATACATCTTTCACAGAACACAATCTAGTTGTGAATTAGAGCAGATATATTTTCTTTAGTATACTATATTTTAAAACTACCTTTGATTTACAATAACTGTCTGTGATATCATTATTCAGACAGAGCTCAACTGCAAGTACTTACTTGGGTTGTAATAGTCATATATTTTGATCACAGCTTCTTGAGAACTGGCTACTTTTGCAGACCTTACCATTGGAACGGATATGCAAACTCGATTAGTTGTCACCTGAAAGATAATAGAAAATTCAGCATAGATGTAGTTTATATATTTTTCTGATTCATGCAAATGTTCATTCTGTGTAAATTGCTTCAGTTTAGTTTATTTTATCTGTGTACTGTATAGTTATCATTTGAGTGGTATACAACCATATAACTGCATCCAGTAGCGGATCTTGCTACGGGCAAAGCAGGATTTTTGCCCGGGGTGCTGCCTTCCAGAGGGCGCTGCCACCGTGGCAAAATCCGCTACTGGTGCCGCCCGGTGCTGTTTAGATGCCTGGTGCTGTACGGTGCGCGATTATGTCATCGCGCACCGCACTGCATTGTGGGAGCGGCACATAGACGCTAGAGGTCATAATTGACCTCTAGTGTCTATGCAGTGCTATGGGAGAGATGTCATGACGTCTCTCCCATAGATCCGAGGAGCGGCGCCGGCGGCCGGAGACGGAGGGCAGCAGCGGTCGGGAAGCAGGAGCGGGGATTGTAAGTATTAATTTTTTTTTCTACTCTACAGGGGGCACAGTACTGGGGCAATACTACTGGGGGCACAGCTACAGGGGGCATAACTGATCACGCCCCTTCTCCATGAAGCCACGCCCCTATTTTTCTGCCCGGGGCGCCGCAAGGTCTAGATCCGACCCTGACTGCATCAAAGCTTCCATGACACTCTTGAAAATTAAATTTAACAGGAAAAAGGCATTTGAGCAAGATGTAATTATCTTTGAGTGTATGGAAAGTTTAGTTCAATACATCCAGCTTTAAAAAATATACTGTATAAGGGTCTAGACTCAAAAGATTACAAATCCAAAGAAATCACTAAACAGTGTTCTGTATTCTGTATTGATCTAATACTTAATTGTAATAGGGATTATTTATGTTTGCAGCATCAATGCTGCAGTAATACATTGTTCACTTAATAAGCAGGAAGTACTCACAGGACTGATGAAAAAGTACATAGTATTTTATAAAGTTTTTAAGATCATTCCTCATAGTTTCAGACCTATTATTTAGGGGGTAATTCAGACCTGATCGCTCCTGAGAATTTGCAGAGGTCTGTGATCAGATAGCCGCCTCACAGACAGAGTGAAAACCCGCCCAGTGCAAGCCTGCGTATGCCTTTGCGAAAATCTCAGCGATCATCGGTCAGCTGCAACTCATTCATCGTTGAATGATTTTTTCCTGTCTGTGCGTAGACCAGGACCTACTCCTACAGTGCGATAGAATCAGGCTGATCGGGGCCGGAGCGGACGTCACACACCCTCCCTGAAACCGCTTGGGAACGCCTATGTTTTTCCTGACACTCCCAGAAAACGGCCAGTTACCACCCCCAAATGCCCGCTTCCTGTCAATCAACTTGCGTATGACTAGCGATCAAAAAAAGTTGCTGGATTTTTTTGCTGTTTGGCCTTGCGCATGCGTACTACGATCCGTACACATGCGCAGTCGATCGAAAATTTGCCGGCTTGTGAATTCGCACAACAGTGATCAGGTCTGAACAACCCCCTTAGAAACACATGCATATTACCATGAACTTGAAATCTCACCGAATCAAAGTAAATATACACTTCACCATCTTTAAGCTCCACTCGCTTAACTGATCCGCTTATGGGAATTCCTTTAGGGCTCATTGTAAATCCACTTAGAAATTCAACTTCTAGGATTGCCATGCCACTCTCATTCCCTGCACCCTGATAACTGAGAATATAAAGTTCAGAATAAGTAAAATTAAAATCTTATAAATGTCTGTACATATTGCACATCTTGCCCACGAGATAAATATAAGATATATGTCATTTGAAATTAGGATCATGTATATGTATGGACCATGTGCTTTTGGAATACAAACAGGCTGTTATTTAGAAGACATAAAAATATAATCCGAGCAATATTTGTGGAGAAAAAAAGCAAACTTTTTTTTAATGAAAGTGTGTTTTCTAAAGTGACAGTAAGTTACACACTGATCTTCCAATGTGATGGGACTGCCCGACTGTGCCACAGATCAGGACATTTCTCTTTATTTAAGGACAGTTGGAAGCAGGGGAATTCGACTTGTCGAATAGTATGTGAATTGGCGGTATAGTCGCCGATTCGTGTGCTTCTGAGGGAAACGGGGCCAAATCAACAAGTTTTGGCCCCGTTTCCGACCATCTCAGTTCGACTTAAAAAAAAAATTGAACTGAGATGAGGGACCTGAGAGGAGGAGACGGGGGAGAGCCGCGGGCAGACGGGGGACAGCAGCGCTACAGCACAGTGCTGCAGGAGGATGTGTCATAGCCGCCACTCACGGCAGCGTCCACCCGGCTCCAGCAAGTGAGGTCCCGCTTGCTGGAGCCGGGTGGACGTTGCCGTGAGGTCTAGCGGCTGTGCCACATCCTCCTGCAGCGATGCTGTCCCCCGTCTGCCCGCGGCTCTCCCCCCTCTCCCTCATCTCAATTCGACATTTTTAAAGTCAAATTGAGATGGGCATTGAATAGCCCTTGTCGGATCCATTCCGACAAATGCATGTCGGAATGGATCCGACCTCAATTGAATATACCCGTGTATGTCTGCAGTACTGGCTCCTACACTGTGACAGAAGCCAAGTGGTGCATGTAATGTTACAGTGCAGAACCTGGCTCATGTTACTGAGGAGAAGCAGGCATTTTGGTGTCACCCCTCAGCAATTCGCACCCCTAGCACTGGTTGGAAGGTGTCTCACTAATGAGTGCCCTTTCAGTGCCTGCATATCTGGGGCAGTTACTTGTCACATTGATGGGGAGTTTTTAGGGTTGGGCAAGAGTGCTGATTATAGACCAGTACTTTAGAAGCACTGAACACACCCCAGGGTGATGTGGCCATGCCCTCATGTAGCATGAACACTATCCCTTCTCGAATACACATCACTGCAAAGATGCATGATAGGCCAGCCCAGCTCTAAAAAATAATGTCTCTTTGTGGGGTACATTGAGTGTTGCTCACAGATACAGCCCACAGCATTCATACTAGTGATGAGCGGATTCGGTTTTACTCGGTTCTCAAAACGGCATCTTATTGGCTATCCAAAACACATGAAATCCGTGAGCCAATAAGATGCCGTTTTGAGAACCGAGTAAAACCGAATCCACTCATCACTAATTCATACTAATACAGGCTCGGTCCAAGAGCTCCACCTGCTGTATATTGTAGCATATAAGGTCCAGGTATTAGTTATCACTGTTCTAACCTTGGCTAAAACATAATTTCAGTAGTGTACAAAGGACAATGTGGATTATGTAGTGATAAGAAGAACTATGTGATATTGTCCATTTATATTATTGTGTGTATATATATATATATATATATATTTAGAAAATTATATATATATATATATATATATATATATACATACATACATATACATATATCTATCTTCTGTATGATACCAAAATAATCCTTGTGTTTCTCAAAAAAAAAAAACAAATAAACACACTTGTGTAGACTAAGGAAGTAATAAACTATCCTTGAAGAAAACAACTGTATGTAGCACAAAGCATGAACACTGATCTGAAACCAAAGATATCCACAAAGGACCTCAGTAAACTTTTCAAAACATATACTTTTGTCTGACATTTTTCAAACAAATTAGAACAGAAATAGATGTAGGGAAAAAAATATATATCTATTTTCTTATGTTAAAGTAGTCAACAATTTCAACCTTTTTTTCTTCAACAACATGAACAGAATAGGGTGATTTTGACTAAATATTAAATTCGGGACACGAATTTTGCAGTAAAAGGTTTGTAACACGACACATTTTATGTTATAGTCTTGTGTTCTGTGCTTTAAAAAATTTAATTATTTTACCAATGTAAATTTACTGAATGGCGTAAAGCAGGGACAAAGCAGTCACATTTAATAACAAAAAGCATGTTTAAGACACACATATATAAATAATGTAAAGTCCATACAAAGGAGGGTGGATAAATATGGGAAATATACTATTTAAAAAAAAAATTGTGTTTATTGGTGTGTTCCGCCTATATCAAAAACTCCTTTGATACTGTAGCTCCATTGTGCAAAATTCTTCATTAATTAATTCCCCCTACCAGGGGCATAGCCAGAACTTTGTGGGCCCCATAGCAACATTTTGAAGGGGCCCCGTCCCGATGCTTCTAGAGAGACACTTCTCTGCAGCAGTTGTTAATTCTATGCCCTATAACAGTGCCCTAGTTCATTTTCTGAACTACAGTAGAGCCTTATCTAAAGATATGCCCCATAGAAGTGCCCTAGTTTATTTTATGAATCGCAGAAGTGCTTAAGTTCACCCTATGTCACATTTCAGAGCTGCCAGTACACATTATGCCGCACAGTACCCCCAATTCACATTATGATATATAGTGTTCCCCGTTCATATTATCCCTCATTACAGTGCCCCAGTTCATATTATATAACATTAAAATGCCCTACAGTTAATTTTATACCACACTACAATGAGCAAGTCCAGAGGCATATCTAAATATATTGCAGGCCCCAAGGAAAATGGACCCCCACGTAGTACTCAGTGGCAAAAAATTTATATAACACATGTAACTTTGACAGGGAAGCTGGGCCCCTCTCAGCTCTGGGCCCCATAGCAGCTGCACGGCCTGCACCTATGGTAGCTACGCCCTTGCCCTCTACTCGTCACTCACAGCTCCCAAATTGTCCAGAAAGAAGCCCAGGGGCTAAACTTACAAAGCATCATGTTAGGCTTTTTCTGCAATTTTCCTTCAGGTAAAGGCAAATCAGATGGAAATGTACAGAAAAAAAAAAGACTTTAGATGGCAATAGACCATCGGACCATGGGACTATTGATTATTTTAGATATCAATACAAATCCTGCAATAACTAACAGTTAGATAAATCCAACAGAATCCATAGCAAACCTACAGAAGATATGTTAAAAAAATAAAATAAAAAGACAATTCCCTGTACAGACAAGGTTGAATCTATAAATACATTATATTCATCAAAGCTTCATCATGATGTCTATAAAAAGGGACAGAAGGGACTGACTCCATTGTTATTTCTGCAGACTCATATTGAGCATAAGTATAATGAGAAACAGAAATCCACTAGTTCAGTGATAGAACTCACTTTTGTGCTGTTAAAATGTAGGTTCAAGTGCCTTGATAAATCTGATGATATATGATTATATACTCTGGATAAAGTGTAAGATATTGTGCTCTGCTGTCTATTACATAATTGGCATTAAATCAACCTTCAGATTATGCAAAAGACAATGAGCTGATAGGGTTCTTGTTAACAACTAGCGACTTTCATCATGGAAAGTGGAAGACAAGTCAGGTAGACTCTAATTAATAATTTTTTCACCTGTAAGTATATTTCATACCACCAGGGATTCTGAAGAAAACCAATTATGTTAAAAAGTTTTTTCATGTCAAATTATTAAATATATATTGTTTTGTGATCGCATCACTGGCCGCCTGTGCTGGGCAGCCTTCAGCATGCTATGGAAGCTTTCTAGCAGAATCTGCAACTCTTACTGAATAGAATCCATAGTTAAATTTCATATGGCATTGTTTATTTTTAAGCATTTTTAAGATATTTTTGCTTGTATCTAAAAAATGTGACGTGATAGAATATTTTTTAGTGTTATATTCTAAATCAGCACATAAAAGTTTAACAGAAAACAACAGTTTTTCATCCATATTTCTAAACCATATAACAGTCATACAAACAAACCAAAACCATTTCATGACAAAAACTGAAAAACTTAAAAACAAAAACAAAACTACAAAAACAATAATGTCAATGCATCACACAAAAAAGTGCAACGAAAAATTATAGGAGACTGAGTTTGCTGCCTGACTGCATGTTGCACAACACAAGCACCGCTAGCTATGGTAAAATGTAGACTTTGGTGTTAAATGTTGATTCATGCAATATTGAAAGGTACACAAATGAAAAAACATGTAAAATTACAAAAATAATATAAACCCATTGTTTTGAAATAAAAAATATGCTTAATAGATTGTAAGAAAATAATATTGCAAAGACTGTAAAATAATTGAAATTCATTTCAAAGAATACCTTGTGCATATTTCTACTGAAAGATGAGCAGTGTTAAACTGGTCTTCTATTACTGTAACATCTAATGAGAATGCTTCTGATGGAACAAGATGTCTTCTATGCCTCGAGGATGCTTTCTGGTTAT
This sequence comes from Pseudophryne corroboree, assembly GCF_028390025.1. Lineage (NCBI taxonomy): Eukaryota > Metazoa > Chordata > Amphibia > Anura > Myobatrachidae > Pseudophryne > Pseudophryne corroboree. The sequence continues at coordinate 417,911,031 of NC_086447.1, read as the reverse complement.
ATATGATATTAAGCTGCAATATAAAATTAATACAGTACAGGACATGTCAGTACAAATGTTGTATTGAAATATGAGATTCATTGCTGTAAACTAAATTGCATTTTTTTTTTATATTTAAGCAATATCAAGATGATACAACTTAGATGTTCAACTGGATTGTTTTAAAGCAACATTTTAGTTCTCATTAAAACCATTTATGCTTGATCATCTACTATAGTTCTTGTGGGGATCCAGAATTGTAATATTAAAACCATAGTTCATTCAGTATGAACTATGTGGGGATCCAGAATTGTAATATTAAAACCTAACTTTTAGTACTACATTCCTAAAATAACAAGCAAGTGAACTATTTTTGTGATAAATGCGAAGCAGTGAATTTGTGTGTGGTGAAATTCACTCTTTTCACAGTTGTCGCTAAGTGCTAGGGGGTCGATCCAATTAGCCGCAAAGGGTGCGATGTGCCGTTGCTGCAGCTTTCAACGTGCAACGGCACCCAATCTTGCATCCTTTGCGGGCTGAAATCAGCCCCAATTTGCACAAAATTGCTCGGACCTCTGTGGTGTGGCAAGCACTTTTTTGCAAATTCAGGCTGCCATAAAACTCACACCAGCGAGAGCATCGCGGCTAATTGGATTAACCCCTTTGCTTGCTTGTTATTTTAGGCTCCTTACAAGAAATTTTGTGATTGTTACATTAGATTATATATCCACTTTTTCCTTTCTCTAACCAACCAGCTGCAGTTTTGGGTGAGTTCTCCCAGTGACTTTTTCTCTCTCCCTGATTCTGTCTTCACCCTGCCCAGTGAATACTGCACTCACCCTGAATGCAGCTGCTTCTCTAGGGGCAATCCTTCACTGCTTCAGGGTAGCGCTATTTTCTCCTCCTGTTTGCCATCACCACCCATGGGATTTGCAACCATTGCTTTCCACTTGCACTACCATGGCAAAACTGCAGCCGCACTCAATGTCAAAAGCTCCGGTGACTAGATATTCCTCTCAACCATTTTGTTGTCTCCCTTAGACCTAAACCTGGGCTTCTTTGCATCAACCTGTTTTGCATAGCACTAGGCACTAGCCCCCTTCAGATTTCATTGTCCCTGTTTCCCTCATTGCTGTGAGATGCCTGAGCTGAGACCAGTGTCTGTATGCATCTAACCCACCTATCCCTTCAAGGGAGGGGTGCTTTATATATTATGCTCTCATTTTCTTACTCATGGTTACTGTACTCTCCTGCAATCTAAATTGCTGCTCACTTTGTATGTCCTGACCTGTGTACCAATATATTGGTACTTTTGCACATTTTATGGGAGCTGTTAATAATAAGCACTCGCATCACAGAAAAATGTGCCTAAGATGTTCACAGTCTTCTCCTTGCACAGCAGTAGGCAACAAGCTGCATGCCAGATGCTGGAACTATGTATCCTAATATGCACTGCCATAGTTATGCTGTTTTGGCATGCCAAAACTGTGGCAGGGAATGCTAAGATGTGTATTTCAACAGCAGCTGGAGTGCCAGATGATACTTATCCGTGCACTAGCACAACATGAATATTACTTGCATAGAAGTGTGAGTGACATTTGAAATTATAGTTGTCACCCTATAGTTGTCAACCTCTGAAAAATGGCATCAGTATCAGATTTCCCCCTTTCCACCACCATTTTTTGTCTGCCTACCAGTGGCGCCAAGAGGGAAGGTGAGTAGGTACTATTTACCCGGGCCTGTTGAAGGAGCCAGGGACCCGCTGCTGCTACTGCCAACCCGCCCTCTGCAGGTAGTGGCTGGGAAGAGACGCTGCTCTGTGATGTGCCCTGGACTGAAGAGAGAGGCTGACCCCTGCCCTATCTACCAGTGGCACCGCATATATGGTATCATTTTTAATATTTAATAAGGAGCGGGGCCTGGTCACACCTCCACAAAATGGCCATGCCCCGTCCATGTACCGGGGCCCGTTGGAGCTGTCTGTGACCCATCTGCCAACTTTGGTTTGTGCAAACTGAATTCTACACTATAAGTTTCATACTGGGATCTAACCTTCAACAGGCTGTCACATATAAAATAGGAGCCAAGCAAAAAACAGTAGCAAGTACCTATGTATCTGGCATAAACCATACTGCAATACAAAGGGTGCAAATACATCTATATATATATTTGTATACAGGACATATACTGCATGCTTTTGCATGTAGCCCACAATTGCTGGGCCACTTTATTTGTACACTGCAATTTCTGCCTAGGTCACACCTGCCCCTCCTGCAGTGCAGCACGGTTTTATCAAGGTGCAAAGTTAATTGATTATGTTCTTTGCTTTGCTCCCAACTTAGAATTAGCCTCATAGGGGGATATTCAATTGTTTGAAAAGTCGGTTGGGTGTCTGTTTTTTCCTGTCTATTATATAGGACAAAACAGACACCCAACTGACTTTTCAAACAATTGAATACCCCCCATAGAGTGTACACGACACAGTGAATTTCTGGATTAATATTATATGCAGAAATTAGCCATAGCTAGAATCTCGAAAAAAAAGTGTGCGTGTATGTGCATGCACGTAAAGTATTATTACTATCAAATATAATTAGATTTAGGCCTATATCTTATTTGTGCAAAGAATCAATGTAAGAATCAATGTAAACTACAGTCAATAGGTTGACCCCACATGGTCGACATGCACTAGGTCGACATGGTCAAAAGGTGAAAGGTCCACTGTGTTTATGGTCCGCAGGTTCAAAATGTTGACATGACAATGGTCGATACATGTTTTTGGGGATTTTTTTCATTTTTTTCAACTTTTGCTTCATACCAGCCACATGAACTAACACATGGTAATAGTAACCTGTGGTGATCCACGTGGGAATAGTAACCTGTGGTGAGTGCAGCAATAGCAGAGCAAGCCACCTTGCCCGAAGCACAGGTTTGCACTAATCGTAGTCACAGACATGAAATGGACACATTTTGACCCAAAAAAACATGAAAAAACTTGCCAACCTTTTTACCCCGTCGCCCTTTTGTAGCTGTCGACCTACTGACTGTCTATCTAATTTTGTAGATCTGTTATACCACACCCAAACTACACTTGGGTAGCCTGAGAAATAAGTTGTCCTTGTGATGTGATAATTGGCCTGGTCCTGACAGGGTTTTTGTTTTTTTACTATAACATATGCTATAATATATGCTACAGTATGTGTGATAGGTGAGTGGCAACCAATTACTGAGTGCACTGAAGCTTTTTAGGACATTGTGGTGTACCTGTACAATAGCCAATCCTCTTCCATCTGCGGTAATGTTAATTGACAAAGGCTGGGAAACTCCGATCTAACAATGCAGAAATGAATATTCAGTTATTTCTTTAGTTGAAATGAATAACTCCAATAGAGTACAGTAGATTAATACTTTTTCAATTGTAATAATATTAGACATAGCCTCATACCTGCTGACTTTGTAACAAGAGAAGATTATCACTGTTGATCTGAAATGTTTTTGGTACGTAATTGTATAGGTCTGATCCAATGACAGACACAGTAAGAGATGTATCACTAGAGGGCGAAGCTACCAAAAACTGCGACAGAGCTTGCAGAGCCATTATTGTATCCTGGTAAAGACACAACATGCGTCTAAGTTAAGCATAAACTGAATTATACATTTTAAAAACACAATAACAGCATGCAACAGGGGCTAGAGATATTACTTTAATGTTATATTGTAATTCATATTTCAACATTCATTATAAAAAGGAAAATGGCAGTCCAACTCCTGTTCTTTTTAGTTTAATTAGCAAACAAAATTGTATTATACCATGGTAAACAAAAGTTTGAGTATCATATTTTGATGAAAAGATGCAGTCAAGATAGGAGTCTGACTGCCATTTAATAGATGCTTGGTGTTTATAATGTATATATAACCATGGGTAGTAGTAGGTCACTGATTGAAAATGCCTAATAGTTTATGGTGTGATAGCAAAAATGATATATAGATTTATTAGACACTTAATAAAAGAATAATATATAAAGGTCCAAATATTGACCATAAAATGTATGGATATAATGTACCTGTTATGCATGCAATTGCAGAGACCACTATAAGACTAAATAATTCAAATGAGCATAGTACAATGAAGAAATATGTGTCTGGTGGACCATCCAGTATCTACAGATATTGTGTAAGCATAATGAACTATTTAATTAGAAAAATATTGCCATCCAATAAAGATCCAGTGAAAACCCGCAACTTTTCCAGTCTTGGATCACTTGTACACTATCAGCCGCAATTCTGGCTATCAGGTACCCTTCTTTAATGTACTATGTAAGTTTTTTCATGATTCCTTTAAGAGAAGATTGCCTCCTCATTTTGCATAGTTTTTTTTTTATTATAAATGGCTTGCTAGATTACTTTGATTGATGGATACACCAGTTTCCTGTCTCTGATTACATTGGCGTATTAAAGACAGCCATCCTAAGGGTCCCATCATCTGCTGCTGAGGAAGCTGTGGGTAGTAAGCACCTCCATCACATGGGTCTTTTTATAGGACCTGTTTATTGTAGATTTTCACTCCAACCAACAACAAGTTGCAAGGCTTTGTTTGCCAAACTAATGGTACAGACACCACCTCTGCCAGCTGGTCATTGCCAATCTGCTAAATAACACGCCAATGGATGATAATGCACCTGATTCAGGTTTGTAAGCAAAGCAACAAAGCACACATCTGGGCAAAACCATATGGGGCAGATGTAACATGTATTTATTTACCTCTACACATGTTTTATCAGCACCAACTGCAGTGCAACATAGTTTTGCCAATCGTGTACTTTTTTGCTTTGCTTACAAATATGAATCAGACCCAAAACCATTTTAATTCAACAGTTTGTCAAGCTTCTTCAATATCAACGGACGTTTCTCTGTCAGCACATATTTCTTTATTGCACTATGCTCACTTGAACTATTTGGTCCTGACAGTGGTAACCGCATGTCTAGTAGGTCCAATATATCCATCATCATCTGGCCAATATTTGTACTTTTGGGATCCTGTCAGGGTTCCGACTGTCGGTATCCCAGCAGTCAAAATAGCAATGCTGGAATCAAGACACAGGTAGGAATGCCGGAGCTGGCATCCCAACACCCGGGATCCCGAACGACACACTGTGGGAACACAGGAAAGGTAAGCTGGGGATGGGTGGGGGTGGGGGGGGGGCAGGCTAGGTTTCTGCTTGCGGTGGGAGAATTAGGGTTAGGCTCTGTGGAGGGGGGGCTAGGTGTAGGCTGCGGGGCGGGGGGTTGGTTTAGGCTGCGGGGAGGGGGGGTTAGGTTTAGGCACCTCCAGGAAGGGTTAAGGTTAGGCTGTGGATGGGTAGGGTTAGTTTTAGGCTCATTATTAGATGTTTATTAAATTTACATATATTTTTTCTATCAATACATTTACTGTTAGGCATTTTATTTTGTTCTCTAGCGCTATTTTTCATTTATTCTGTATTTACCTCTGCCTTGAGCTAGGAGACAAAGGGGTCTATATACTAAGCCATGGATGGAGATAAAGTGGACCAGGGGCGTTTCTACAGAGGAGGGGGCCCGTGTGCACCTCCGGTTGGGCCCCCTCCTCTGCACGGCACTGTAGACGGTGTTGTAGACTCCGGCACTGTGCCGGAGTCTACTGCGCATGCGCAGATCTCCGGAAACATGGCGCCCGCCATGATCCGGAGACCAATTTGGATACCGCGCATGCGCGGTGGCCATTTTGGCGGCGATTTTCACCGTGATTGCAGCTCCTGGCGCTGGACTCCGGAAAGGTAAGTATTAAAATGGGTGCAATGGGCGCGGTGTAGGCTCCCCCTGGACCCAGGGGCCTGTGTGCACCGCACCCATTGCACCCATTATAGAAACGCCAGTGAAGTGGACTGAGATAAAGTCCCAACCATGGCTTAGTAAATAGACTATGGGTAATTTGCTATCATTTCTGTTTTGGCTGAGATGACACTCAGCTGGTTACTAACATACTCGGGTGTATTTTAAAAAAAAAACCCGGTAATGTACTAAGCTTCCGTGTTTGTTGGATTTGTGTTTTCCGACGGTGTATGCAGTCATGTTTGGCTGCCGGATTTGGCGCAGCCAAACACGGCTGAACATAAAGTCCACACGGATCAGGGAGATCCGTGCAGGGCTTCTTTGTGTAAAAGTATAAGAAAGTGTTAAAAATTGTAACAAAAACTGCATGGGTTCCCCTCTCCTAAGCATAACCAGCCCCTTGTTCCTTGTGCCGGTTCTGGTTCTAAAAATACAGGAGGAAAATTATGTGAGGTCCCCCTGTATTTAATATATTTCATGTGTTTTTATTGTTTTCCTGTGGGGGACAATGTGTGCACTAATTAAAATACAACAACTTTTATACGGCACTATTTATTTTCATTTGCAGGCAGCCCCTGAAAATAAAGAATTTTTATTGCCGCAATAAGGAATATTTATTTGCCCAGATGTACCATCAACCACTGGAGTCTAGGTCTGAGGTAGTTCAGTGGGAAGGAGGGAGACTTTGATAGGAAAGAAGTGTCCTCTTAGTAGGCGTCAGAGTATTTGTCAATGATTTTCCATTGAGTTCTGTGAGCGAGCGAGGGACCAATGTGAGGGAACAGACTGTGAGAAGAAGAATCATTTGGCAGGCTGAGCAGGTGAATGGCAGTTGAATCTAAGGTAGCTAGTATGAGCAGAGCCGGCCTTAGCTATATGCAGGCTAGGCAATTGCCTAGGGCATCCAAGCATGTCTAGTGTCAACCAAGCATGTCCCTGCAGTATCTCATGCTGGAAGAGACAGTCTGCAAACTAACTGTTACTTTCCAAATGTATTCAATCAGTACTTGTATATACTGCTTTTTACATTTGTCAAATAGAATGCACACTGTCCCTTAAACCCACTCCGACATGCTTGAATGCCCCTGATGTGTGAGACCTTAGACAGCAGAAGCGAGGTAACTGCAATTCCTGGACCTGTGACCTTTTCACTGACTATATAAGGTTATTACTGGATGGCTCCGTGTGATACCACGTGTGTATTTTGGAACACTGCTCCACATAAATCTGAAATCACTTATACTGCTTGTTCACATGGGGGAGGGGTACCCTGATATCCTGTGTGTGTCCCTTATCCCTGTGCAAACCCCAGGTGTCTGCAGGGACATAACATGGGCAGTGTTCTCCCCACACTTTATTTCCTAGTCAGTAAAATTCCCCTGCCATCTAGCACTGTAACTTGGTCAGTAAGTTGCGTTGCAATATTTCTATATGAAACATCAGTGCAGCGTGACTTTCGGACTCGTCAGACTGTAGGGCAGAGCATATCACTCCCACAGTTTAAAATAAAGGGCATGCAGTTGCCAGGAGTAACAGACACCAGCAAACACACTAAACAGTGAAGAAAATGGACAGTTGCTACATGTTTGATACTGGTCTTTTTGTATAACCAGCAAGTATGGCAGGATCTGGCCATTGCTGCTATTTGTGTCCAACCAGCAAGCGAAAATAAAGGGTGAGGCTTGCAAAGGACAGCATACCCTGTGAGGTCACATCCCTTGTACGGGTGCCCCTTTAATGGATGTGAGTGCAAGCACTCACCCATCCTGCCACCCCTATCTCACAAACGCAGTCACAGATCTAGGGAGCTGCATGGGTGCACACACTGACTGCAAGCACACCAGCAAGCAAAAGTAAGTTTTAGAAAAAAAGCTACCTGCATTACTAATGTGGGGCATATGTGTCAGGTGCATTACTGTGTGGCATTATGTGTATTATGGGCATTAGTAATGTGGTTCATATGTGTAAGGTGCATTACTGTGTGGAATTATGTGTATTATGGGCATTACTAATGTGGGGCATATGTGTCAGGTGCATTACTGTGTGGCATTATGTGTATTATGGGCATTAGTAATGTGGTTCATATGTGTAAGGTGCATTACTGTGTGGAATTATGTGTATTATGGGCATTACTAATGTGGGGCATATGTGTCAGGTGCATTACTGTGTGGCATTATGTGTATTATGGGCATTAGTAATGTGGTTCATATGTGTAAGGTGCATTACTGTGTGGAATTATGTGTATTATGGGCATTACTAATGTGGGGCATATGTGTCAGGTGCATTACTGTCTGGCATTATGTGTATTATGGGCATTAGTAATGTGGTTCATATGTGTAAGGTGCATTACTGTGTGGAATTATGTGTATTATGGGCATTACTAATGTGGGGCATATGTGTCAGGTGCATTACTGTGTGGCATTATGTGTATTATGGGCATTACTAATGTGGGTCATATGTTTAAGGTGCATTACTGTTTGGCATTATGTGTATTATGGGCATTACTAATGTGAGGCATATGTGTAAGGTGCATTACTTTGTGGAATTATGTGTATTATGGGAATTACTGTGTGGCATTATGCAGGGTTGAACTGGGTCACAGGGTAACCCCCCCGGTGGGCCCCACTGCCTGAGTGTTGCTGGGACAGATGCAGAACTAGCGGCGGTGCTAGGGGGCACTAGACACAATTTTGCCTAGGGCATCAAATTGGCTAGGGCCAGCTCTGGATATGAGGGGAGCTGAGCAGCACAAGACTAATAGCAGAGACACAGACCAAATATATTTAAAGCTGAGGATTTAAGATATAGAGCTGTTCAAAGACTGATGGTGCTGGCAAGGGATTCTGCATGCAGTTGAAACAGGTACACTATCATTACAGCCAGGTTACAGATATGTGAGAGAGGTAGATAGCAGAAAATAAAACTTGCTGCTATACCTTAAACAGACTGGTATTTAATGAGCTACTAAAATGAATCAGTCTGACTACATTGCTGAGGAGGAGAATGCAATTTAAATCACAGTGCTTGCAGCTATAATTACAGTCACAAATAGTAAGTAGTGAAACTTGCATATCATCCACCCTGGAAATTGCCTTCATGCCAGTGTTGAATGGAATTGGATAAGTACAGGACTGAGGAGTATAACAATATTTGCACTGCCAACTTAATTGATATCTAAATAATTAATTACAAGTTATTTAGGACAAAGAGACAGATGGGCCTATTTATGAAGCAGTGAAATGAGTGGAGAAATGAGCCAGCGAGGAAGTTGCCCATGGCATCCAATTTTCTAGAATGCACTTGATAAATGTTACTTCAGCACTGATTGGTTGTCATGAGCAACTTCTCCACAGGCTCACTTCTCCACTCTTTTCACTACTTCATGAATAGACCCCAGAGCCATGAACTATCTAATTTCTAAAAACGGAGGGATATTCCAAGGAATGTACAGTTTCTTAATGTTTATTATAGGAAGACCCAGGTCCAAAAATCCTAAAACTGCACCAATAAGAGAATGTGCATACACTGTAAAAAAAAAAGTGAACTGGATCATATAAAAGTATAATTCCAATATTAATCATTCTAGTGTCAGTGTGTAGTGTGTTGGGGTAATTGAGTAGGGTACAGGGTTCATTGCACCTACACTCTAGGCCAATAGTAGCATTATGAAGTTGTGCTCTGGTGAACCTCCTTTACTTGGAAGACAGAGGATGGCTGCATGTAGGCAATGTCAAGAAGAGAACTGTCAAGAATAGCCCATAGTTAAAAAGCTGTAACCCTGTTTAAAAATGTTAATTTAAAAAAAAAAAAACACACCCAATGCATCCAGGAGTATATTTGAATGCAAATGTCTTCTCTTGATGTGTTTAGTAGATAGATAACATCAAAATAAAAGAACCTTCTCCAAACATAGTGACTATGACAGTCAAGGTGACTCTCTGACACCAACCATGTGTTTATCTGCTGGGAACAAGCAGCACTGGAGTACTTTGCATGGTTTGATTGAGGATTCCTGGATGTACTGTATCATGTATTGCCTGGACCATTCCTTCAGAAAGTTTCTGAAGGACTAGAAGGTGAAATGTAGCACAATGCAGTAGTAGTCACATTTGGAGGCAAGATGACAGCAGAGTTGGCAGGTATGAAAGGTATCAAATCAAGACAGTGCAGAAACTAGACACACTCAGCTTTAAGTAGACTTCAGTCATGTACACCAAAGGAGTCTCACTATTAGACTGCTAATAACAGTCGGTACAAAACTAAAGATATGTCACAGGGTCAAAAGCAGGCAGACAGAGTACAAAAAGACTACGAGAATAACTATTAATAGGTTTACCATACTATCCCTTTAAACCGGCACACTCATGAATTTCACAGGTTCTATGGCTGATTAAAACCAGGTGAAATGCAGTCTTGAATGAAGACAGCCACAGAACCTGCATAATTCATGAGTGTCCCGGATTAAAGGAGTAGTATGGTAAGGCTAACTACTAACAATGCCACATATACTGTATCACAAGAAGGGGTTTAAACTGCCTGACTATAAATTGTAGCCAGAAGCACACATTTCCACACAAGAAAATGATGGTACTCCAAGGGGTATATTTACTAAAATTCGTATTTGTACCGATTTGGAGTGAGATTCATCACGAATGACATCGAATGTGTAAATTTGCAACTTTTTGAATTTGTTACGCCTCATTTACTAAGCTGTCGTATTTGTATTTTTCGTGTTTTCCGATGTCGATGTCATTCGTGGTTTTGTAAGGTAGAATGCGGCCGATTTAGTGGTTTTGCGGCCGTGTTATGAGGTTTTCTTACGACTGCGTCACATTTCGGTTACGGCAGTGTTTTTCCGTTTCCGGGCGCGTTTTTTTTCTAAGTTTCGTTTTTGTCACTCGTCCGTGATTGGTTTGATTCGTGATGGAGGAGTGACTGTGCTCATTACTATAAAAACGCACCCAACTCTCCGCACCTCGTGGGTTTAGCTAGTGGAGAGGTGAGAGGAAGGTGTGTTCGGAGTTGGTGAGTTTTCTGGAGTTTGTGGAGGTTTTGAGGAGGTTTTTGTCGATTGTTGAGTGCTGTACTGTGTGTGTAAGTAGTCTTGTCATACTTGTTGTGTAGTTATTGAAAAGTCTGTCTAGTTTTTTGTCATTGTTTTTTTTTCACGTCTATTGTCATTGTTTGTGAGTGACTGTGTGTGTGTGTTTGGTGTGAGGTGTGTAGTGGTAGTGGAGGAGTGTGTTTACTGATTTTTTTCTCAGTGTTATTTGTTGTTTGTCCTGATTATGTCCAAGTCAGAGGTGAGTGTGGTGGAGGAGGTGAGTGAGAGGGAGGAGGTGAGTGAGGTGGAGGAGGTGAGTGAGGTGGAGGAGGTGAGTGAGAGGGAGGAGGTGAGTGAGGTGGAGGAGGTGAGTGAGGAGGAGGGGGAGGTTGCTGCTGCGGCCTTCAGTAATAGTGATGGTGCTGTGGCTCCGCAGCCACGCACCACTACAAAGACGGGCCGCAATGTTAAATTCAGCTACGCTGAGAATATGGCTTTGGTGCGGGAGCTGATGAGGCATCATCGGCAGTTGTTTGGTCATGATGCTGCAAAGGTGTCGTCACGCAGGAAGACTGTTCTGTGGGGGAAGGTCGTTGCGGCTGTTAATAGTGAGGGTGTGGTGAGGCGGACCGAGGACACGTGTCGTAAGCGATTTTACATCATCAAGCGCCGTGTCAAGGCCAAGATGTCGAAGGAGGCTAAGTCCGCCCGCCAAACCGGGGGTGGACACCCCTTCCGAGCGTCTTATCGGGATTGGGAGGAGCCTGTGCGTACTCTCATTCCGCCAGAAGTGGTTGGTGCGACTCATGTCCGGGATTCTGATCGGCCAAGGCAGGATGGTGAGTTATTTTTTTTATTTTTTTTTATTTAAACATCTATGCTTTGTCCTTAGGTGTCTGAAATGTCTTCTAGCTAATTGTGATTGTAAGTTGGTTCATTCTTCTAATGTGTTGGTGATGTTTTGCAGGCCTGTCCAACCTGTGGCTCTCCACCTGTTGTGAAACTACAAGTCCCATCATGACTTTACACAGTTTTGCTATTAGAGAATGCTAAAACTGTGGCAGGGCATGCTGGGATGTGTAGTTTCACTACATCTGGAGAGCCACAGGTTGCCCAGGCCTGATGTAGTGTTAATCTCAATTCTGTATGTTTTAATAGTTTGTATTGTACAATTTTCTGGTTGCCTTGGCCTTTTTCTGGTGTCTTATTTCAAAAGTAAATGTTTGTTGGTGTATTTTAAAGAAGTGTTTTTTTTTTTTTCCTTAATTTTAAATTTCAGGGGACTTATGTTTATTGTGTGTTGTTCTGGGTTGAAATGTGTGTTGTTGAGGTGATTTAGCATGCATATTTGGTTTTGATGTTTTCTATTTTGGCAACATATTAATTTACATATTGGAGCTGATTGGCTGGTGCCTTTATCACCTTGAACATATCACTGGTTTATCACTTCCTTATACCTTCTCCAGGTTTATACATCTGCCCCACTGTTTGTGCACAGCCAAAAAAAAAAAAAAAAAGTGAACAGTCATCCTTGTAATAATCAACAACAGCAAGCACATGGTGGTAAGGTTTTTTTAGATGGTTAATTGTCAGATGTCATGTTGGCCATAGCAACAAATATGTATTTTTTTTTAATATTGAGGAAAAACACCTACATAAATGTTAAGTCTCATCCAATTTTTTTGCATGGCCAACATCACCAGGTCTAAACTTAGGCCACCTTAAGATTTTTTCACCCATTGTTAATGATTACATTTTCTCACTAATATTTATCTAACGTTTTGGGCAGACCACTGACTGCCTTGAACAATGTATGAGTGTATTGGTAAACACATTTATTGTATTGTTTGTGTTGTTCCAAAGGAAGCTTCATACCCAATATGTAAATGTAGTAATTTGTATTTGTTGGAGTTCTTCGTGGTCGCACATTAATTATGGCTCAGAGTCCAACAATTCGCACAAACTTTTTAGAGCTGAGTAGTGAAGGTTCGAAGCCACAGATTTAGAGAAAAAGGTGAACAACATAGTTAAGTTTAGGCCACAATCTATTTATCAATTCAAACATGAATATTAAGAAGTAATGCATGTTGACGTAAAGCTAGAGTAAGACCAATGCTAACAAGTTACTAAATACTGGCTGTCTTCAACCCCATACAGAACCAGCCATCCTGCCCGAGGATGCCCAGCAGGAAAGTGTACAGCAGGATACATACACTCTTCACCTGCAACCCATAGATGATACCCAGCCAACCACGCTGCAGGACATACCCCAACCACCACAAACATCCGACAGCCCCCAATTGAGCACAACACCAGGCCAGACACCAGTGGGCCTTGAGTTTTGGAGCGGTTGGGCCAAACAACAGGCACAAAACTATTCGTGCCTTAACACCCACAGCCAATACCTGGCAAGTCTGCCCCATCATCTGCCTAGACTGGCTCGAAACTCTGGCAGACTTATCGTTCAAGTGGGAAGAATAGCAAATTCAATGGAACAGATGAGGGCAGACAACTGCCAAATGCAAGCAAATCTCCTAAGAATCATGGATGAACAACAGCGCCAAAAACAATTACTAATTCAGATCATCCAGCACAACCAAATTATCAATGACAATATGTCCCGAATCATAGCAAGCCACACTGCAGCTAATACGCAACTCACTGCCAGCCTCAATATACTCAGCCAAAGCCTTAATGTTTTGGCAGCACACCAAATCAGCTCTAGCTCGGGGACAACTACACCAAACCAGACCCCAGTTCAATCCCCAGTTAGACGCTCCAGTCGAACCAGGAGCAACGATCCAGGCCAATCATCGGCACCCAGCACACACACAAAAAAAAAAAATCTTGTCTGCAGCTAACACTTTTTCAAAAATTATATTCTGTTTATTTGTTGTGGCAAAAATGCCTTTGTTGTAGGTAATAAATTGCTCACACGGAATATGTCTCTTGTTTAATTAGCTACCGAAACCACCTGTACATTAGTGTCTAGGCCCAGATGTGTATTGGTATAAATATATTGCCTGCCCCTAGGTGGCCTCAGCTCAACGTGTGTGTAATCTATGGCACCCAGCACATTGGGCATGGCCGCAAGCTCACAGAAAGCTACCCTGACTGCATGCCACTGCGACTTCTGGGTAGGGAAGCAGAGAGAGGCATCTATGTGGCCTTCCAAGACATCCAAAACCTGAGTGGACAATCCTAAATTTAAGGTGAGTGTCATGACCTGTAATCAATCCAATACTGTGTTATATTACATTACAGAAACACCACTTACACATAGACGTGTATGTATATTTTAACTCACCTGAATTAAATATTTATAAAAGGTGTGCTGTGAGATACTAATGACATCGCTAGTCACAGACTGGAAGCTGCCAGTAGCCATAAAGTGAAACACAGCCAGGAGTTTGTGCAGGCCTGAGCCAGAGCAAGAGCGTGCTGGCTCAGGGTCTAGGTTCAGTTTGACAAGGTCATACAGATGGAAAAATAAGAATTTACTTACCGATAATTCTATTTCTCGTAGTCCGTAGTGGATGCTGGGGACTCCGTCAGGACCATGGGGAACAGCGGCTCCGCAGGAGACAGGGCACAAAAGTAAAAGCTTTAGGATCAGGTGGTGTGCACTGGCTCCTCCCCCTATGACCCTCCTCCAAGCCTCAGTTAGGATACTGTGCCCGGACGAGCGTACACAATAAGGAAGGATTTTGAATCCCGGGTAAGACTCATACCAGCCACACCAATCACACTGTACAACCTGTGATCTGAACCCAGTTAACAGCATGATAACAGCGGAGCCTCTGAAAAGATGGCTCACAACAATAATAACCCGATTTTTGTAACAATAACTATGTACAAGTATTGCAGACAATCCGCACTTGGGATGGGCGCCCAGCATCCACTACGGACTACGAGAAATAGAATTATCGGTAAGTAAATTCTTATTTTCTCTGACGTCCTAAGTGGATGCTGGGGACTCCGTCAGGACCATGGGGATTATACCAAAGCTCCCAAACGGGCGGGAGAGTGCGGATGACTCTGCAGCACCGAATGAGAGAACTCCAGGTCCTCCTCAGCCAGGGTGTGCCCCTGACCAAGTAGCAGCTCGGCAAAGTTGTAAAGCCGAGACCCCTCGGGCAGCCGCCCAAGATGAGCCCACCTTCCTTGTGGAATGGGCATTTACATATTTTGGCTGTGGCAGGCCTGCCACAGAATGTGCAAGCTGAATTGTACTACACATCCAACTAGCAATCGTCTGCTTAGAAGCAAGAGCACCCAGTTTTTTGGGTGCGTACAGGATAACAGCAAGTCAGTTTTCCTGACTCCAGCCGTCCTGGAACCTATATTTTCAGGGCCCTGACAACATCCAGCAACTTGGAGTCCTCCAAGTCCCTAGTAGCCGCAGGTACCACAATAAGCTGGTGCAGGTGAAACGCTGACACCACCTTAGGGAGAAACTGGGGACGAGTCCGCAGCTCTGCCCTGTCCGAATGGACAATCAGATATGGGCTTTGTGAGACAAAGCCGCCAATTCTGACACTCGCCTGGCCGAGGCCAGGGCCAACAGCATGGTCACTTTCCATGTGAGATATTTCAAATCCACAGATTTGAGCGGTTTAAACCAATGTGATTTGAGGAATCCCAGACTACGTTGAGATCCCACAGTGCCACTGGAGGCACAAAAGGGGGTTGTATATGCAGTACTCCCTTGACAAACTTCTGGACTTCAGGAACTGAAGCCAATCTTTTCTGGAAGAAAATTGACAGGGCCGAAATTTGAACCCTAATGGACCCCAATTTGAGGCCCATAGACACTCCTGTTTGCAGGAAATGCAGGAATCGACCGAGTTGAAATTTCTTCGTGGGGCCTTCCTGGCCTCACACCACGCAACATATTTTCGCCACATGTGGTGATAATGTTGTGCGGTCACCTCCTTCCTGGCTTTGACCAGGGTAGGAATGACCTCTTCCGGAATGCCTTTTTCCCTTAGGATCCGGCGTTCCACCGCCATGCCGTCAAACGCAGCCGCAGTAAGTCTTGGAACAGACATGGTACTTGCTGAAGCAAGTCCCTTCTTAGCGGCAGAGGCCATGAGTCCTCTGTGAGCATTTCTTGAAGTTCCGGGTACCAAGTCCTTCTTGGCCAATCCGGAGCCACGAGTATAGTTCTTACTCCTCTACGTCTTATAATTCTCAGTACCTTGGGTATGAGAAGCAGAGGAGGGAACACATACACCGACTGGTACACCCACGGTGTTACCAGAACGTCCACAGCTATTGCCTGAGGGTCTCTTGACCTGGCGCAATACCTGTCCAGTTTTTTGTTCAGGCGGGACGCCATCATGTCCACCTTTGGTCTTTCCCAACGGTTCACAATCATGTGGAAGACTTCCCGATGAAGTCCCCACTCTCCCGGGTGGAGGTCGTGCCTGCTGAGGAAGTCTGCTTCCCAGTTGTTCACTCCCGGAATGAACACTGCTGACAGTGTTATCACATGATTTTCCGCCCAGCGAAGAATCCTTGCAGTTTCTGCCATTGCCCTCCTGCTTCTTGTGCCGCCCTGTCTGTTTACGTGGGCGACTGCCGTGATGTTGTCCCACTGGATCAATACCGGCTGACCTTGAAGCAGAGGTCTTGCTAAGCTTAGAGCATTGTAAATTGCCCTTAGCTCCAGTATATTTATGTGGAGAGAAGTCTCCAGACTATATCACACTCCCTGGAAATTTTTTTTTTTTTTTTCCTGTGTGACTGCTCCCCAGCCTCTTAGGCTGGCATCCGTGGTCACCAGGACCCAGTCCTGAATGCCGAATCTGCGGCCCTTTAATAGATGAGCACTCTGCAGCCACCGCAGAAGAAACACCCTTGTCCTTGGAGACAGAGTTATCCGCTGATGCATCTGAAGATGCGATCCGGACCATTTTTCCAGCAGATCCCACTGAAAAGTTCTTGCGTGAAATCTGCCGAATGGAATCGCTTCGTAAGAAGCCACCATTTTTCCCAGGACCCTTGTGCAATGATGCACTGACACTTTTCCTGGTTTTAGGAGGTTCCTGACTAGCTCGGATAACTCCCTGGCTTTCTTCTCCGGGAGAAACACCCTTTTCTGGACTGTGTCCAGAATCATCCCTAGGAACAGCAGACGTGTCGTCGGAAACAGCTGCGATTTTGGAATATTTAGAATCCACCCGTGCTGTCGTAGAACTACTTGAGATAGTGCTACTCCGACCTCCAACTGTTCTCTGGACCTTGCCCTTATCAGGAGATCGTCCATTTTCTTTGAAGAAGAATCATCATTTTGGTCATTACCTTGGTAAAGACCCGGGGTGCCGTGAACAATCCAAACGGCAGCGTCTGAAACTGATAGTGACAGTTTTGTACCACGAACCTGAGGTACCCTTGGTGAGAAGGGCAAATTGGGACATGGAGGTAAGCATCCCTGATGTCCAGGGACACCATATAGTCCCCTTCTTCCTGGTTCGCTATCACTGCTCTGAGTGACTCCATCTTGATTTGAACCTTTGTATGTAAGTGTTCAAATATTTCAGATTTAGAATAGGTCTCACCGAGCCGTCTGGCTTAAGTACCACAATATAGTGTGGAATAATACCCCTTTCCTTGTTGTAGGAGGGGTACTTTGATTATCACCTGCTGGGAATACAGCTTGTGAATTGTTTCCAATACTGCCTCCCTGTCGGAGGGAGACGTTGGTAAAGCAGACTTCAGGAACCTGCGAGGGGGAGACGTCTCGAATTTCCAATCTGTACCCCTGGGATACTACTTGTAAGCTCCAGGGGTCCACTTGCGAGTGAGCCCACTGCGTGCTGAAACTCTTGAGACGACCCCCCACCGCACCTGAGTCCGCTTGTACGGCCCCAGCGTCATGCTGAGGACTTGGTAGAAGCGGTGGAGGGCTTCTGTTCCTGGGAATGGGCTGCCTGCTGCAGTCTTCTTCCCTTTCCTCTATCCCTGTGTAAGGATGTGCCCTGTGGGCACATCCATGTGGCTGTCCCTAGCTGGGGGCAGCGCTGGGGCAGCTTGTCTGTCCCCAGCGCGGAGTGTGCGGCGGCGGGTGCCTGGTGCAGGGATCGGATGTTTCCCTGCACCAGGCTGTCGGCGGAGAGCGGCGCGGCGGCGCTTTAAACTTGGCGCCGCTCGGGCCGCCAATCAGAAGCGCCGTCTGCAGCGTTTGAATCTTGGCGCCCTCCGGGAGCCAATCGCGGCTCCCGGAGCGGCAGCCAATCGTAGAGGGACGCGGCGAGCCAATCGGCGCTCGCCGCATCATAGGCCCCGGCGTCGGACGTCAGACGCCGGGCGGGACCGTGAAGAAAAGGCCGCGCCGAAGAGCGGCAGAAGAGACGACGGGCGGGAGCGGAAGAGAGCGGGCGCGCAGAAGAGCGCGAAGAAAGAAGACGGGCTCGGAAAGGAAGATGTCCAGCGGCGGCTGGACGCGGCGCGACGACGGCGGCGCCGCTGGCCAGGACGGGCCAGCGGCCGAAGATTAAAGAACAGCGCCGGAGGGGTCACCAGGGGTGGGAAGCAAAGGGCTGCCGAAGCTCCCCCCTGGTGCCTCTCCCAGCGGGTCAGGTAGGCCCTTATCAGGCGCCCCAGTACCCGCCCCTCCCTAGACCACCGGGTGTTCGGGCAATAGGCCCGTGGGCACAGTCAGGCCCTCCCGGCCTGTGGGCATTGAGTCGGGCCCTCCCGGCCCGTGGGCATTGAGTCGGGCCTCCTGGCCCGTGGGGGCATATAGTCGGGCCCTCCTGGCCCGTGGCCAAGTGGGTACAGATAAGGTGACCCTGGGCATTAGGCCCAGGTCACCCAACGGGCACCAGTTAGGCGGGCACTAGGCCCGGGGCACAAGCCAGGCACTAGGCCTGTGGGGCATTAGAGGGCATTAGGCCCTAGTGTATTTTGGCCATTAGGGAATATTAAGGTGACCCTGGGCACAAGGCCCAGGTCACCCAACGGGCAGCAAGTTAGGCGGGCGCTAGGCCCGTGGGCGAAGTCAGGCGTCCGGCCTGTGTGCAGTTAGGGGGCGCTAGGCCCAGCGAAGCAGTGTTTTCCCCGAGGTGAGTACAGGTGGCCCTGGGCGCTAGGCCCAGGCCACCCTGAGGTAATTAGGTGGGTGAGCTGTGCGGCCCCCACTACGGGGTGTTCTGAGTCGGGTAGATAAAGGGACAACACCGTGTTAAGTTGTATTCCGATGTGTGTGGTTACCGTGCAGGGCAAATTGCTGTTATGAGGTTTGTGCTAGTTATGTTGCACCACACCCACAGAGCTAGTTTGAGGGCTCTGCCGTTGTAGATAGTATAGGGTGTGACACTAGGGTAGAGTTAGGCCCTGCACGGCTGTTTCTCTTTGCCTCCTTACAGGGACCTGTAAGTGGAGAAGATCGGAGTGCAAGACTTGTGACGGTGAGTAGCATTCGTGTGCGTTTGTCCCTTGTTTGTCCCCGAGCGCCGGAGTCGGGATTGCTCACGGATGTGAGAATCCTTTTCATCACACTACGTGCGAAAGCGCGAGTGTGTGAAATCTGGGTAGCTGAGGCTTTGTGCCGGTGATGACCATTCACCCAGCCGGTGAAGGTCGCGGCCACCCCTGGGGTATCCCCTGTTCCAGCGGAAGAAGGGTCGATACCCCCTTTAATGTAAACCCTTCTCTCCTCAGCTAGGTCGTCGGTCAGCTCCGAGAGGGAATCGCCGTGTCCGGATCCGAGTGAAGATTTCCAGGTCCGTTGAGGGTTCCGGTACCTGAAGGTGAGAGAGAGCGGCGCCTGGTGAGTACCGAGTCTACACCTGCACGGCAGCAGGCACCACACGCACGCACCGCAGGCCCCCGCACCTCTCACACTGGGCAGATATGACTGGCCTTTTGCCCGCTTGCCCTTATGGGGACGAAAGGACTGAGGCTGAAAAGACGGTGTCTTTTTCTGCTGAGATGTGACTTGGGGTAAAAAAGGTGGATTTTCCAGCTGTTGCCGTGGCCACCAGGTCCGATGGACCGACCCCAAATAACTCCTCCCCTTTATACGGCAATACTTCCATGTGCCGTTTGGAATCTGCATCACCTGACCACTGTCGTGTCCATAAACATCTTCTGGCAGATATGGACATCGCACTTACTCTTGATGCCAGAGTGCAAATATCCCTCTGTGCATCTCGCATATATAGAAATGCATCCTTTAAATGCTCTATAGTCAATAAAATACTGTCCCTGTCAAGGGTATCAATATTTTCAGTCAGGGAATCCGACCAAGCCACCCCAGCGCTGCACATCCAGGCTGAGGCGAACGCTGGTCGCAGTATAACACCAGTATGTGTGTATATACTTTTTAGGATATTTTCCAGCCTCCTATCAGCTGGCTCCTTGAGGGCGGCCGTATCTGGAGACGGTAACGCCACTTGTGATAAGCGTGTGAGCGCCTTCATTTAATTTATCTGATTCAGGAAAAACTACAGGTAGTTTTTTCACACCTCACATAATACCCTTTTTTGTGGTACTTGTAGTATCAGAAATATGTAACACCTCCTTCATTGCGCTTAACATGTAACGTGTGGCCCTAAAGGAAAATACGTTTGTTTCTTCACCGTCGACACTGGAGTCAGTGTCCGTGTCTGTGTCTGTGTCGACCGACTGAGGTAAATGGGCGTTTTAAAGCCCCTGACGGTGTTTGAGACGCCTGGACAGGTACTAATTTGTTTGCCGGCCGTCTCATGTCGTCAACCGACCTTGCAGCGTGTTGACATTATCACGTTATTCCCTAAATAAGCCATCCATTCCGGTGTCGACTCCCTAGAGCAGGCCTGGCCAACCTGTGGCTCTCCAGCTGTTGTAAAACTACAAGTCCCATCATGCTTTGTCACAGTTTTGCTATTAGGAAATGCTAAAACTGTGGCAAGGCATGCTGTGATGTGTAGTTTCACAACATCTGGAGAGCCACTGGTTGGCCAGGCCTGCCCTAGAGAGTGACATCACCATTACAGGCAATTGCTCCGCCTCCTCACCAACATCGTCCTCATACATGTCGACACACACGTACCGACACACAGCACACACACAGGGAATGCTCTGATAGAGGACAGGACCCCACTAGCCCTTTGGGGAGACAGAGGGAGAGTTTGCCAGCACACACCAAAACGCTATAATTATACAGGGACAACCTTTATATAAGTGTTTTCCCTTATAGCATCTTAATATATAATCATATCGCCAAATAAGTGCCCCCCCCCTCTCTGTTTTAACCCTGTTTCTGTAGTGCAGTGCAGGGGAGAGCCTGGGAGCCTTCCCTCCAGCAGTTCTGTGAGGGAAAATGGCGCTGTGTGCTGAGGAGAATAGGCCCCGCCCCCTTTTCGGCGGGCTTCTTCTCCCGTTTTTCTGACAACCTGGCAGGGGTTAAATACATCCATATAGCCCCAGAGGCTATATGTGATGTATTTTTAGCCAGTATAGGTACTTTCATTGCTGCCCAGGGCGCCCCCCCCAGCGCCCTGCACCCTCAGTGACCGTTGGTGTGAAGTGTGCTGAGAGCAATGGCGCACAGCTGCAGTGCTGTGCGCTACCTCATGAAGACTGAGAAGTCTTCAGCCGCCGATTTCTGGACCTCTTCTCTCTTCAGCATCTGCAAGGGGGTCGGCGGCGCGGCTCCGGTGACCCATCCAGGCTGTACCTGTGATCGTCCCTCTGGAGCTAGTGTCCAGTAGCCTAAGAAGTCAATCCATCCTGCACGCAGGTGAGTTCACTTCTTCTCCCCTAAGTCCCTCGTTGCAGTGAGCCTGTTGCCAGCAGGACTCACTGAAAATAAAAAACCTAATAAAACTTTTACTCTAAGCAGCTCTTTAGGAGAGCCACCTAGATTGCACCCTTCTCGGCCGGGCACAAAAACCTAACTGAGGCTTGGAGGAGGGTCATAGGGGGAGGAGCCAGTGCACACCACCTGATCCTAAAGCTTTTACTTTTGTGCCCTGTCTCCTGCGGAGCCGCTGTTCCCCATGGTCCTGACGGAGTCCCCAGCATCCACTTAGGACGTCAGAGAAAGGTTATTTACATTTAGTGGGACCATCTGTATAACCTGGTCATCAGACAATTTGTTAAAGTTTAAACGACCACTAAAAAAAACAGCCATGCCCAGCCTACGCGGAACCTGTACAACCTGCTGACCATGTTCATTTTCCTGGACTTGGTTTATTGAAGCCTCATGGAGCACTGTCAGGTATCCCCCAGCAAACAAGAAAGCAGTACTACACACGGTAGCAGCCATTTCACAGTGAGAGAGGAGAAAAATGTGTTTGGGCCCCTTTTAAAGGCCCAAAAAGTCAGGTGTGACTAATGTAGAATTGACAACACATGTAAACACGCTTCTCAAAAGCAGGTCTACTTTTTTTTAGGCTTTTTGTACGATTAGTATTTTTTTTCGGCCGCACATGCATTTTCACGGAAGAGATTTCAAATACGAATGCTTAGTAAATGACCGAGTTCTATACCTAAACAACCGCGTTTGACCAATGGTGTATTCATTCGTATTTTTACTACACAGCCGTAATAAAAATACGAATGCCCTCATCACTGCCGAGATTTGTGCTTAGTAAATTCCTGAGATGCCACTTTGAAGAAAAAACACCAAATCAGTTAAAATCGGGACCTTAGTAAATATACCCCCAAGTGTCTCAAATTAGGAGCTGTGCAGCAGAAAATAAGGAAAGAAGAGTTGTCACTATGTAGACATGACACTTTTTTTTTGTCTTAATGACAATTGAGGCAGCACAGCCCTTTCTTGGAGACCTTCTGCAGTGGGATGTTAACTCCTGTCACAAGTGCACACTAGATTAATCATTTAAGAGATACTGCAGTTCACCATTTTTTGTTTTTCATTTACATGGCACCTAGGGGTTTATTTATCAATCAGCATTTTTCAGATGGATGTGCTGTGATATGTAAAGAAGCTATATGTTTTAAAGTCAGTAAACTGATATTGATGAATAAACCCCCTAAACCAACTGTACCATTCATGACTTTACAGAAGCACAAAAGCCATCCCAAAGTCATTAAGGAACACCCATTGTGGATTAATGCTTGGATGGTGCATCTGTCCATACAATCAGTAACTTGTATATACTGTTTGCACAGATTAAAGGAAGCAGCCTACTCCTACTTTATAATATGTGCAGCTATTTTTAATTTAGGGCTTCAGGACATAGACAATTTACAATAGTATGATCTTCATCAATATTTGTACAAAGACAATAGGATTAACTCTGCCATTGGAGCTCTACAAATTGTAGAACTGAAGATGGGCTAGGTTGCAAGAGCTTATGAAAAGTCTATGCACAGGACTAGACATTCCAATTTCTTGGAATTGCTAATTCCTTAAAAGTAAAAAAAAAATATATATATAAATTAAACTACAGTTGTAAATTTCAAAGGAAAAGAGGGAGAACTGAAATTGGGCAATTCAATGAGAACCAGTAGTCTCAAAGTAACTGTAAAATGCTGGCACTACTCAACAGAAGTGCGCTGAAAAATGCGCGGTAATGTGGGAAATTTAATTGTTGCTGATGTGCACAGCTCATATCATGATGGCACATCACTGAGAACTGAGTAGCCACCAAAGTGTTATGAGAAAAATATCACTTGAGTTATTTTTCATTTAATCATTTTTACAGCTACGAAAAAGTCCAATTAACTGTTTAACCTGAGTAGATGAATAGCCTCCAAGATGATTCCTCTGCTGACTAAGCCATTTCATGACAGGGATGCCCTCTGCAATTCTGTTCTGCTGGCAGAAGGAAAGCAGGGCATAGGCTGCCGTCTCAATATCTGTTGTCCTTGGCTGCCAGTAATAGATTTCTGTTTCAGATGGTGAAGACCAGTACTTTGACCCTCCTAAATTACAGAAAACAAATTGTTTTACACATGCAAATTGTTTAAAAAAAAAAAAAAGAGAGACCTTCTGCATGCATAGTCTGGTTTCTCTACATTCATTTATCCATTCAACTTCGTTGAAGTGGTTTTTTTTAAGCAATAGCAAGAAAAGTCAAGTTTTAATGAATTTAACTGTTTAAAATAGTGCCCTCACAATGACAGATTGCTTTCCCTTTCCAAAATGAGCTTACGGTTACAATTCTAGAGGAGCACCTCTGGTCAATAATAATGTATCTCATTTATCACTGTATATGACACAGGGATTCCTGTCAACAGTAAATCTGATACAATGAAAATTAATCTGGCTGTGAACCAGTCCATATTTATATAGAGAGCCACCTAACCCTGCTAGTCTATGTCTATTTTAAACTGCTTCAGATACCCCCTGGAGATAGTAATTACCATAATATCTCCCCACCACCACCCCCACCCTTTACCTAAGTGCATTTCTTCTCTCTCTCTTCCTGACGCCTTTGAAAGACAGTATCATCACCCAACATATCTAAATATCTGCGACGCTGTCGGGTGATGCGTTAGGGAAGACAATTCTAGGTGATTGCTAAAGATATCACCCTGGATCCTATTCAGATCTGGCATTGGTCTCCGCCACCCATATGCAGGAGCCAGCAAACGGAGTTGCAGACCAGCATGACCCTGCCGCAAGCCTCCACCACTACGTCCCTCCTAAATGGCAGCACCCAGGGCACATGCCCTGACTCACACTATGCCACCTTGTTATGCCCCTGGCCCCAGATCACTTCCAGCTACATGGAGGCAGTTGTTAACATGAGCTGGAGTGCAACTAAAGGTGATAGACGCTCCTTACTCAGGCTAGTAAATCCAGGACTCAGAGCAGGGACTTCGGGCACTGGGACAATGGAGGAGAGGTGCCCCCTTTAGGGCAGCCAGCCGGAGTCGGCAGCTTCCAATGCCTCTAGCAGTTCCACCCCTGGCAATATTCCTAGTGTTATTTAGCACATAGCTGTACATTTCCAGGGGAATAACTTTAAATTTCTTTAGGGATTAGCCTCATACTGAACATCCTGAAGTCAGCTCCTCCTTTACCTAACCTAAGGGCATAGATTGTAACTCGAGAGCATGGCCCTCTTACCTCTTTTATTGTCAGTTATTACCAAATCTTGTTTTATTACATTTCTAATACTACTTTGTTCCCGATTGTGAAGTACAACGAAATATTCTGGCGCTATATAAGTAGATGTTAATAAATACATTAACAAACACACTCCCAAAGTTTCTATAATTAATTTAAGCCATAAATAAGGTAAAACTGAAAAGTTTTCTTGGGCAAAAAGAAATATAATTAAAAGAATGGAGGTGCGATACTAAGGGGTAAATTTACTAAAGCTTCTAAACCAGATAATTGGTGCATAGAAGATCGCTTATGCGATTCATAGTGAATCACCCCCTTGGTTAACTCTTACCATTATCTCTACACAGGATAATGGATGGTGATAAAGTACCAGCCAATCAGCTTCTAACTGCCATGTTACACGCTGGGATTGAAAAATGACAGGAGCTGGTTGGTTGGTACTTTATCACCGTGAAATGTATCACTTTTCAAGGCTTAGTACATCTGGCCCTTTGTAACATAAATATCACAAATGAAAATAAAACCTCTTAAAAATGAACATGCTAAGCACACAAATGCACAAAATGGATGTTATTTTGTATGTGTATTTATTTTAAGATAATGTACTGTACATATATATTATACCACTGTCTTCAAAAGTATGTCTCTTTAAACACATTTACTGTACATACTCACAGAAGACACACAATTTGGAAGGGAAAAATACTGACATTGGCTTTAAAAGAGAAGCAGCTTTGCTTGAGTTCAACTTATAACATTATTATTGTATTTACCTGTAGTACTTGCCCTTGAATTAAGCTGGGTTAGAGCAGCCTCTGCTTTGGTGCTATTGGCCAGTGACAGAGCATACACAACAACTGAAAAAGTGTAATTGCTGGAAATTCCTTCAGCAAACTTCCCCTCAAGATACTGCACGGCTTTTTGAACTCTGGAGTGATAACGGTTCTAAAGAGAATATGGAAATATTGTTTACTAGTTAAATTAGTGTAATTTTTATACATTAATGTATTTAGAATGCATAATATAGACACACTGTTTAGTGTGATCTACTCTTTCAGACACAGTAATAATACATTTACACTGTTTTAAGAAATAAATAAAAAATTAAATATGCAATCTAATGATATATCTAATGATATATTGATTAAACAAATGAAAACAATATAAACCGATATGACACTAACATGGGACCTACAGTATGTGTTCACATATATCATTTCTGCCGTTGCTGATTTTCAAGTCCATCATCACTTGTTTTCAATCAGATTATCAGTTTGTTCAGTTACTGTATAATCCCTGTGTGCAAATAAGTTCCAGGCGCACATGCGCAGGACTTTTATTCAGCCTCCTCGTTTCCTCTTCCACACCTACACTGACCCACTAGTGCCCCCTTCGGGGACAGACAAAACTACAGACCTGACACCTAAGATTTCATAATACAAAAACACTCCAAAGGCTGTATTTTATAAATATCCTTATCTTAAGCTCATATTAGCCTCATATTCCATAGTGTCTTATCAACAAATATATATAAAATTTTTCACAAAAAATAAAAACATACTGTATATGTCATACACAGATACAAATTGTCACTGAGTTTCCCTTTATATACCTTAAATAAATTTGAAGCCTTTCTTGTTGGCGAAAAAGTGCAATGCTATTAAGAAGCTTTCTTTGCAGTGTAATATTACTTCTGCCCAGCAAGCTTTTTATAATGATCATTCTTAGATCCTAATAGATAGGCATTTTCATTTCTCCGTAAAATAAATTATCTACCCACATCTCTATAACAGAAATATATCATAGTCATTCACAGAGTAGAGAGATCACAAAGGGAAAGAAATCCACTTATATAGATAGAAAATTTACAGCTAGAGGTGTCAAGATAAGGAGTAGACCAAATCTCAATTATGAAGTCTCCAAATTCAAAACATGACATATCTTATAACGATCCATATTTTAACCCCCCCAAGATATAACAGATTCCCAACCTACAGAAATAAGTTTTAGCCAAATGCCATTTCTTTACCCTACATACAGACATTAGACATTGTTCAACTCCACAGTGTCATTAAGTCCTTTGGGGACCAAAGTGGAGAGGCAATAGATCCAGTACGCTTCCCTCCTGCATAGCCTACCGAATCTATCGCACCCTCTCCAGTATTCTTGATCTGCTCGATTACATGCACAATGATTTTATCCAGGGTACCACCTTGGCAAAGTAGGACATGTTTTGAAAGTGGGTGGTATTTAATCACTCCCAAGATATTCCTTTTATGTTCCATATGTCTCACATGTAGATTCCTTGTGGTGTGGCCCACATATTGCAGGCCGCATCCACAATTAATCACATATACGACATACGGAGTTTTGCTGTTGAGAAAATCTTTGATCCCAAATTCTTCTTTATTTACTTTCGATTTGAAAGTAAAAGTTTTTTTTTTATTATTCATACATGTCCTACACCCTATATTGCTACATTTGCGAAATCCTGATGGTGCCATGGGTAACCAACCCAACTCTTTGCATTTTCCAGTATTGTCCCTACTCTTCTTCTCTTCAAAATGGCTATTAACAAGTCAATTTTTTAGATTCTCCCCTCTTCTAAAAATGACTGTGCCCTTGAGACTTAGGGAGGTCCTAAGTACACCGTCTTGTTGCAATAAAAGAGTACAGCATTTGGCCTTATCATTTTTTAAATTTCTTTCGAGCAGCAGTTGAACTGTGTAACAAAACAGACAGATCTATCTTTTTTAGATATTACATTTTTCTTTTTAGAGTCTCCCAATAACCTATCTCTATCTATATTATTCACACAGTTTGCTGCTGCCTTAATTACTTCCTCAGGGTAATGTAGCTCTAAGAACAAATTTTAGAGCCTCTCTGATTGTTTTTCATATGCTTGTTCTGTTGAGAAATTGCGTTTTACTCTAATGGTGTCCTTCCAGACCCGCACATGCACACTTCTATAGTCCAGGTATCTCTCCTGTTCCACTGGTTTAACATATGTTTCTGTCTCAAGGTATTGTTCCCCTATGGAAATTTGTGTAAGTGCGCCACTATAAGACCAATCCTTACCTCTTTTCCTTAACCAGTTAATATATTTGCAGCAATATATTTTGTGGCAGCACCCCCAAATCAGATTTGAATTCAGAATACAGAATACAATTGGGGTCTTCTATTCTATGCTTTACCGAATAATACTAGTACAGTAGATCCTCATTTTCTTTCCCTTTTAAAAATATTTCAGTAGACAGCATAACTCTGTAATGCCTGGATCAATTTACACCAAACTTGCTACACATATGACTTACAGTTGGAGAACAAACACTGTGCAGGTAAGACACCCCTAGCACCCATAGGGGTGAGGCAGCAACACAGAGTATTTCAGCAGACAGCATAACTCTGAAATGCCTGGTGCAATCTACACCAAATTTGGTACACATATGACTTACACTCTGGGAACAAACACTGTGGGGTTAACACACCCCTAGCACTGCTAGGAGTGGGCCAGAAGCACAGACTATATCAGGACATGCATGATATGTCAGTGACGATAGGCCTTCATGTGACAGTGGCAGTGACATGAAGTGAGGAGGGGAATGAAGGTAGCAGGAAGCCACACACTGAGAGTTTTATATATATATATATATATATATATATATATGAATACAGCAGCAGCCGGCACTCCTATAATCTGTACAACGTGCTCAGGTGCCAGAATCAAAGTAATAGAGAATCCAATAGAGCACGGCACTCAGAGACAGCAATAGTGAAAAGTTGAAATTTATGTTCCAATGTCAACAATTGTTTCGGAGAAACACACTCCGTCGTCAGGACAACATAGTATCAGCCAAGTAACAGACAGACAGACATTTACCCCCCTAAATACCTGTAACACCACGTTTGCCACAGCCCACCGCGGAAGCCGCTTCTCAGGGACACAAGGGGCTAAAATGAAAACAGCAGGAATTTAAGCATTACTGTGAAAAATACAATAAAACATAAAAGAATAGCACAGATACATAGCACCCACCATGACCAGGATTACCCCAAAGCTGATAATCATATACAGTACAATACTTATATAAACAGAGATAAACACTACCTTAAACTAACGAATTCCAATTGATTTTTTCATTTAAACCACCCGGGAAGCTAGTTCCGAGTCTAGTGATCCACCTAGCTTCTTTGACAAGTAAATATTTTGCTCTGTCACCTCCCCTCAAACTGAGTGGGACGTGATCAATCATAAAATATCGATCAGATACCAAAGTATGCCCTGACTGCTTAAAGTGTTTCGCAACTGGTTGGTCTATGCTCTTTCCTTCCAAAATCAGTTTAATGGTGGATCGATGTGCCGCCATACGTTCAGAGAATTTGCGAATTGTCTGGCCTACATAATGTAAGCCACACGGGCAAACAATGATGTACACCACATGTGATGTAGAACATGTCAGCACAAACCTAATATCATACTGTTTATTACAGTGGGGGTGTTTAAATGTTTTACAATGTAGCATGTACCTGCAAGTGGTGCAACCACTGTATCGGTAGCAGCCAGGTGCTTTAAAGCACACATTAGGATTATTAATTTTACCCATACCAGTAATATCTGTTCTAACAACTCTATCCCTGATGTTCCTTCCACGACGGAAGGACATCAGAGGAGTGGATTTATGGAAAACTTTAAGTTCAGGATCAGAAGAAACAATTGGCCATAAGGCCTTAGCTGCTCTCCTGATAATAGGACTAGAAGTAGTGAAATCACTAGAAAAGGGAATCCTATTGGTAAGATGTTTGGTAGTAGGATCTAATACCGATTGGCAGGACATTTTTAGTACTTCTTCTTTCTGACTTTTAAGAGTAATGGAGTCATATCCACGAGAAACAAACTTGTCAATCAGTGAATCAAGCTCAGCAGAAATAGTGGACGGATTTGAAGCAATCCGCGCTACTCGCATCATCTGAGAACGCGGTAGCCCCATCTTGAGCGTCTCTGGGTGATGGCTAGAAGCCAACAGGAGAGTATTACGTTCTGTGGGCTTGTGGAAAATCTCTGTACACAATTGGCCCTCAAGCAACTTAATTTTTACATCTAAAAAATGTACTTCCTCATTGCTAAAGACATATGTAAACTTAATAGAGGAAAAGTGGAAACTCAGGCTCTCAATGCCCTCGCATCTTATAATGATATTGTGATCAGGCCCGCCGATAAAGGCGGGGCAATTGTTGTGTTGGATGTACAGTATTATAGAGATGAGATCTACTCTCAATTGGCTGATATGGAAGTTTACCAGAGGTTGTCACTGATCCCACGTGCAGGTTTCAGAAAGAACTTTAGGGAATTCTTAAATCAGCTAAAGAGTCTGGCAAACTTCCTGACAAAATCTATAAAGCCTTAACCATTAAGTATCCTAAAGTACCCATTCTATACATGCTTCCCAAGCTACACAAGAATTCTGAAACCCCTCCCGGACGCCCGATCATTTCGGCCCCAGATTCATTATACCGGTCGGAGGCCCAGCTGTTGGACTCTATTCTTCAGCCCTTACTCATCCATCAGGATACCTTTTTGAAGGATACTACATCTTTTCTTAAAAAGATCCAAGGCCTCCCTAACATCCCTGCTGGAACTTTATTATGCTGTTTAGACATATGTAGCTTATATACAGCGATCCCACATGCTGAAGGCATTCAGGCCATGAAGAAGTTCCTGATGGCTGAACTCTCGTTGCATTTATTTTTGTCCTTACTTGAGTTAACACTTCAACGTAATTATTTTCTGTTTGATGGTTCCTTTTTTTTGCAGCGTAGAGGGTGTGCGATGGGGTCCCCTGTTGCCCCGTCATATGCGAACATTTTCATGTTCGATCAAGAACGTGATTTTTTTTTGAGAATTCGGATATTTGCGACAATATTTTGATGTATTGTCGCTATATAGACGATATCTTTCTGCTATGGGGAGGAGGTCAGGATTCTTTTGTGAATCACATAGAGAGGATCAATGGCTCTGAGTCCTATATTAAGTTTACATATGTCTTTAGCAATGAGGAAGTACATTTTTTAGATGTAAAAATTAAGTTGCTTTAGGGCCAATTGTGTACAGAGGTTTTCCACAAGCTCACAGAACGTAATACTCTCCTGTTGGCTTCTAGCCATCACCCAGAGACGCTCCAGAGGGGGCTACCGCGTTCTCAGATGATGCGAGTAGCGCGGATTGCTTCAAATCCGTCCACTATTTCTGCTGAGCTTGATTCACTGATTGACAAGTTTGTTTCTCGTGGATATGACTCCATTACTCTTAAAAGTCAGAAAGAAGAAGTTCTAAAAATGTCCCGCCAATCTGTATTAGATCCTACTACCAAACATCTTACCAATAGGATTCCCTTTTCTAGTGATTTCACTACTTCTAGTCCCATTATCATGAGTGCAACTAAGGCCTTATGGCCAATTGTTTCTTCTGATCCTGAACTTAAAGTTTTCCATAAATCCACTCCTCTGATGTCCTTCCGTCGTGGAAGGAACATCAGGGATAGAGTTGTTAGAACAGATATTACTGGTATGGGTAAAATTAATAATCCTAATGTGTGCTTTAAAGCACCTGGCTGCTACCGATACAGTGGTTGCACCACTTGCAGGTACATGCTACATTGTAAAACATTTAAACACCCCCACTGTAATAAACAGTATGATATTAGGTTTGTGCTGACATGTTCTACATCACATGTGGTGTACATCATTGTTTGCCCGTGTGGCTTACATTATGTAGGCCAGACAATTCGCAAATTCTCTGAACGTATGGCGGCACATCGATCCGCCATTAAACTGATTTTGGAAGGAAAGAGCATAGACCAACCAGTTGCGAAACACTTTAAACAGTCAGGGCATACTTTGGATTCTCTTCGATATTTTATGATTGATCACGTCCCACTCAGCTTGAGGGGAGGTGACAGAGCAAAATATTTACTTGTCAAAGAAGCTAGGTGGATCACTAGACTCGGAACTAGCTTCCCGGGTGGTTTAAATGAAAAAATCAATTGGAATTCGTTAGTTTAAGGTAGTGTTTATCTCTGTTTATATAAGTATTGTACTGTATATGATTATCAGCTTTGGGGTAATCCTGGTCATGGTGGGTGCTATGTATCTGTGCTATTCTTTTATGTTTTATTGTATTTTTCACAGTAATGCTTAAATTCCTGCTGTTTTCATTTTAGCCCCTTGTGTCCCTGAGAAGCGGCTTCCGGCCTCCTTGCGATCCTGAAACGCAAGCTACCACCGGGTGGAACGCATGCTGTGGTCTCCTTGGCGACGGACAAGTACATGGCGGAAGTCAGCCCGGGGACAGAAGTGCGGGCGTAAACGCGGTGGGCTGTGGCAAACGTGGTGTTACAGGTATTTAGGGGGGTAAATGTCTGTCTGTCTGTTACTTGGCTGATACTATGTTGTCCTGACGACGGAGTGTGTTTCTCCGAAACAATTGTTGACATTGGAACATAAATTTCAACTTTTCACTATTGCTGTCTCTGAGTGCCGTGCTCTATTGGATTCTCTCTCTCTCTCTCTCTCTCTCTCTCTCTCTATATATATATATATATATATATATATATATATATATATATATATAAAGAAAGAGAGAGAGAGAGGAGCAGGGTCCCCAGCAGCACAGATTATATTAGGAGGTTCATGATATGTCAGGCAGGACAGTGCTGCATGTGACAGGGGCAGTGACATGATGTCAGGAGGGGAATGGAGGTAGCATGAACCCACACACTGAGAGTTATGTAGTGGAAGTAGCAGGATCCCCAGCAGCACAGAGTATATCAGGAGATGCATAATGTGCTGTGCTATATAAGAAACTGTAAATAAATAAATAAATAATTTCACAGGGGCACTGAGATGATGTGAAGAGGGGAATGGAGGCAGCAAGAAGCTACAGACTGAGAGTTGTATAGTGGGAAGAGCAGGGTCCCTTGAGGGACCAAAAAGGGGTCCGGCCACTACACAAAGTGGGTCAGGGAAGCAAGATATGTCTATATACTAGATCTCCAACCAACGTAAATTAACGAACAACTATAATTCTAATTTACCATCCTCATTCCATAGCAAAGCACGGGTATTCAGCTAGCATGTATATATATATATATATATATATATATATATATATAAAGAACAAAGTGATGTCCGGCACTCAGGGACAATGATAGAGCTGTGCTGCGGTGCCCTCCTTGTGGGACTTGTATCCCGATGTGCAGATCAAAGAGTAAAGCAGGCGGCACTCGGCAGTCTGGAATCCGTTAATTCTTTATTAGCAACAAGCCAACATGTTTCGGAGCTTCCTCCGTCCTCAGGGCAGTATTACTGCCCTGAGGACGGAGGAAGTTCCGAAACATGTTGGCTTGTTGCTAATAAAGAATTAACGGATTCCAGACTGCCGAGTGCCGCCTGCTTTACTCTTTGATCTATATATATATATATATATATATATATATATATATTTAGTGTTGGAAACTTTATAATCTTGTATGCTTTAACAGCCAAAACATGTGAGTGTTTATGTACTTACTCTGTAATATTCATCCTCTAGCAGTGAGGTCAGTATATAAGCAGTCAGGGTAACGGGGCCGTTCAGACCTCCCTGGAGTTCTGTGTGAATAACACGCCCAGGCTCAGAGAATACCCCGGTGTTCATATCCTGGTACTGCACCAACCATTCCACTGTCCCATTTAAAACATCTGGATTTATGTATATAAATGGCCGAGCCTGGAGGAAACATCTAAACACGAATGCTGAAAGCCTGCAAACAAATTGATTGGTTTTATAACTCAACATGACAAGATGCACATAAGTCACAAGACATAAAATGAAATACCAGTGTTAATTTTCCTGTATCAGTAACGTATTGGGTTTGGGAATGCAGTCTGCACACTATAAATATTTAGTATGATTATAGTCGTGATAAAAACATATATTAAGGATTCATTACCAAATGAATACTTAACCATATTTGATGGAAGCACACTGGAAAACTAAAGTTGTTAGACAAAAATATACCTAGACATTCCTGTGAATATATATATTTTTTAAATAAATTCTTTATTTTCAATTTCATTATTAAATCCGTAAGGAGAATACAAACAATGTATGTAGAATACAAGCCTTACAGAACATATAAAATACACAAATACAAAAAAAGGCTTACATCGGGCACAATCAAAAGGAAAACGAATCATTCACATACAAAATCTTGGTGTTATTTTAATGCAAATATGGAATGACAAGAAAAAATATATTAATCAAACATTGTAATTAAAAATAAGCCAACTATATAAGGCATCAAAAGGAAATTAAAAAAGAAAAAGACAACAGTAGCATTGTGCATTTAGGAAAAAAGGGAAGGATGAAACGAAAGAGTTGGAAGGGGGAAGTAAAGAAAGAATAAAAGAGAGAGGAGGGGCAGTTATCCGGTTGACAAAAATATTATAGCTTCAGATAGAACTTTCTAATAAAAAAGAGAGGTAGGTAACGATCTAAGAGCTAGATATGTCAATGCAGATTGTATCCACACCCAATACATGAAACGGCAAGTTAGTTCAAGAATGGTCCACAGGTGCCAAGGCACTATAGGAGGAGTCGATTTAAACTCCATACAATAATGCCAGGTAGCTACAAATGTGCCGCGCTTCTCGGGCGTCGAAAAGTGGATTTCATCCATTGTCACATAGAAGTCCAAGCATTGACACCAATCCCACATAGTGAGAAACTGTTAACTCTCCCTTTTGGGCGCTAAATCCTGTGACTATCTATTGCTAGGTGTCAGGCGAAAATAATACTTGTCAGTACAAATATAGTAAAATCAGATTTAATAAAAGAACATATAATAACATATGAGTAAAAATATTGCATCAAAATAGGATCATGAAGTCAAGTCACATAGGTGGCAGGAAGAAGATCATACCGGTTGATATGGTGGGAGCCGCAGGTGTTGATTCAAGCAGAGTACCCCGGGAAATACTCTGCTATGGCTCCTATGATTTAATTCCCGCTAGTCGTCTGTGTGTCCTTCAGCAATCAAAAGTGTCCATCAGTGGTGAAGAAAGGCACAGCAGGGCAAATCCAACGTGTATCGGGACTATTCTGTCCCTTTTTCAAACAGCTTTGAAAAGCTTGCAATAACAATGGGAGTAATTTCTCTTGAAAAGATCTGTAATAGGCTATCGGAAAGCCATCAGGGTCTGGGCTTTTCCCGTTAGGAGACGCCTGAATGGCGTCTTTTAATTCATCTTCAGTAAATGGGGAATCTAAAGCCTGTGACACCTCATCGGGAAGTGACGGGAAATCAATATCCTCCAAATAAATCTGAATATCAGCTATATGAGACATTCAGAATAGCGGGCCTGGGTAAGGTTATACAATTCCGAGTAGTAGTCATGGAGGATGGTGGCGATATCCCCATCCGTGGTACGTACCAGACCTGAGGCATCCTTCATCTTCTGGATATACGTAAGGGATCGCTGTGCTTGGAGGGCCCTCGCCAACATCTTCCCGGGCTTATTACCTCACCGAAAATAAGTATGTCTGCATTGTCACGATCCGGGTATCTGGACGCCATTTCTTACCCATCAGATGCCTCCTAAGGCTGGCTCAGCGCTCCAGGACCGGATCCCATCTGTTATCCTGATGTGTACATTCCTGTATCCTCTCCTGTCACTCTGGGACGCTGTCACAGTAAACGCCATATTACCCCTGGCATGGCGTCTCCCGCGGCCTCCGCTGCCGTCCCTGAACTTCTGCATGCAGAGTGTCTGAGTGGCGATTACGTCAGCCGCGGCCTCCGCTGTGTCCGCGTGGTTGGATGTGCATCTGTCAGCCTGGCGCCTCCTGTCTCCGGTGGCCGGCGCCGCCATTACTGTTTTCATTACCACATGGATTACAAACCAAACTTCCCTCCAAGTGTCTGCATGGGCGCAGCCATCTTGGATTCTGTCAGCTGATCATTTCCACCAATCTGTTCTCAGTATTGATAATCTGCATAATTGCCTAGCCAATCCCTTCCTTGCTGCAGGTATAAATACACTGTGCCTGAGCAAGGAAGGCGTCAGTGCTTTGGTTGTCAAACCTAGTTCCTGTTTGTCTCTCTCCTGTGATTGTCTTCCAGGTTCCAGCTCCTGTCTCAAGACTTCCACCATAGAGACCCGCACCAGCATTCCACCTGCGGTGTAGCCTGACTCTCCAATCCATTGTGGATTCATCTGTTTCCAGCTACAACATTACCTGCTTCCAGCTCAGCTTCCAGCAGAGTACAGCTTCCCTTAAAGGGCCGGTGTCCTTTCTACACTTTACCACTCTCCACCGGTATTATTATTTCTCCGCTCTCAAGTTCTACATTTCAGTTCATATTTCATCGCTCCCAAGTTCATTTATTATTTAACTGGTTCCAGCCAGTATCCACTCCGTGCTAACAACAGTCTGGTTCCAGCCAGTATCCACAGCAGCTGTTTTATCTTCAGCAACCCAGCTTTTCCTGGAACACCAGCTGGCACAATCCTGGGTTATCTCCATTGCTACAGTCGGGCCTGGTAAGGACTTTCCATCTAGAAGATCATAAGAACTATCTCACACTACCAGTGCCCTGTGGCTCCTGCCATCCTGTAGTACCCAGGAACTGTATTTATTCTTTGCTGACTTTTACGTTTTCTTTTACTGCTGCTGTGTTGCGGAGTTGTCATAATAAACATCATTGACTTTTATCCAAGTTGTCGTGGTCACGCCTTCGGGCAGTTATTATTCATGTTACTTACATGTCCAGGGGTCTGATACAACCTCCCAGGTTCCGGTACATCTCAGCCCCTACAACTGAGGCTGCCTCCCGTCAGCTCAGGCCCTCAGTTGTGACAGTAAGCACTGACCTAATGAATCCAGCCGGAGACCAGGATCAAGCGGCCAGGCCGATGCAAGAACTGGCAGCCCGACTAGAACATCAGGAGGCTGCACAGGGCCACATCATCCGCTGTCTCCAGGATCTCTCTACTCGGCTGGATGGGATTCAGACAACTCTCCGTGGATCAGGCGCGTCTGGTGCGTCAACCACAGTGACTCCAGCTATAACCCCACCCACCTTACCCATTTCTGCTCCACGTCTTCATCTTCCAACGCCAGCAAAATTTGACGGATCTCCAAGATTCTGCAGGGGATTTCTCAACCAGTGTGAGATTCAGTTTGAGCTACAACCTGGCAATTTTCCCAGTGACCGTACAAAAATTGCCTACATTATTTCTCTTCTCAGTGGCTCAGCCCTTGATTGGGCATCACCGTTATGGGAGAGGTCCGACACCCTGCTATCTTTCTACACTGCCTTCGTGTCAACATTCAGGCGCATCTTCGACGAGCCAGGCCGGGTAACCTCAGCTTCATCCGAGATTCTCCGTTTACGCCAGGGGTCACGTACTGTAGGACAATATCTGATACAGTTCCAGATCCTGGCATCCGAACTGGCATGGAACGACGAGGCCCTGTATGCTGCATTCTGGCATGGCTTATCTGAGCGTATTAAAGATGAGTTAGCTACCAGAGACTTACCTTCTAAGTTAGATGAGCTAATCTCACTCTGCACGAAAGTTGATTTACGTTTCAGAGAGAGAGCAACTGAGCGTGGAGGATCATCTGCTCCAAAATCTTCTGCTCCTCCTCCTCGTCAACTGTCACCATCTAAAGATGAGCCCATGCAACTTGGCCGTTCCCGTTTAACTCCTGCTGAGCGCCGAAGACGTCTCTCCGAGTTTCTCTGTCTCTATTGTGCAGCTCCGTCTCACACCATTAATGCCTGTCCCAAACGTCCGGGAAACTCCAAATCCTAGCTCGCCAAGGAGAGGGCCGGCTAGGAGTAATGATCTCCTCTCCATCTCCTCAAGATTGTAATCTCCCAGTCTCGCTTCAAGTTGCTCAACGTTATCGGAACGTCTTTGCCCTCCTTGATTCCGGAGCAGCTGGGAACTTTATTACCGAAGCCTATGTTAAACGGTGGTCCCTACCCACCGAGAGACTTCCTTCGTCCATTTCTTTAACTGCCGTGGATGGCAGCAAAATTTTTGATGCAGTTATTTCTTTTAGGACTCTACCAGTTCGTCTGAGAGTGGGAGTTCTTCATTCCGAACTTATTTCACTTTTAGTGATTCCAAGAGCCACACATCCTGTGGTCCTGGGCCTTCCATGGCTCCGTCTTCACAATCCTACAATTGATTGGACGACTACGCAAATCCTGGCATGGGGTTCCTCCTGTGCTGAGACATGTTTGTTTAAAGTATTGCCTGTCTGTTCTTCCTCCCCCAGGTCGTCTGATGTTCCACCTCCTCCATATCAAGATTTCACGGATGTGTTCAGTAAAGCTTCTGCTGATATCCTTCCTCCTCATAGAGAATGGGACTGTCCGATTGATCTCGTTCCAGGGAAGGTTCCACCTCGAGGCCGAACTTATCCGTTGTCTCTGCCTGAGACGCATTCTATGGAGGAATATATTAAAGAGAACCTAGCAAAGGGGTTCATTCGACCTTCTTCTTCTCCAGCCGGCGCAGGCTTCTTTTTTGTAAAAAAGAAAGATGGTGGTCTGCGGCCGTGCATCGACTACAGAGGTTTGAACGACATTACCATCAAGAACCGTTATCCTTTACCCCTGATTACTGAGCTCTTTGACAGAGTTAGCGGAGCTACCATCTTTACAAAGCTGGACTTGCGAGGTGCATACAATCTCATCCGGATCCGTGAGGGTGACGAGTGGAAGACCGCCTTTAACACCCGTGACGGACATTATGAGTACCTCGTCATGCCCTTCGGATTGAGCAATGCTCCAGCTGTCTTCCAGCATTTTGTCAACGAGATCTTCAGAGACATTCTATACCGTCATGTCGTGGTCTATCTAGACGATATCCTCATTTTTGCCAATGATTTAGAGGAACATCGTTTTTGGGTTAAAGAGGTTCTGTCCCGTCTCCGTGTCAATCATCTCTATTGCAAATTAGAAAAATGCGTCTTTGAAGTCAAGTCCATTCCGTTTCTAGGGTACATTGTGTCCGGTTCCGGACTAGAGATGGATCCTGAGAAACTACAAGCAATCCAAAATTGGCCGGTACCCTTAACCCTCAAAGGGGTCCAGAGGTTCTTAGGGTTCGCCAACTATTACCGAAAGTTTATACGAGACTTTTCCACCATTGTGGCGCCTATTACTGCTTTCACTAAGAAGGGTGCTAACCCGTCCAAGTGGTCTGAAGAAGCCATGCAAGCATTTCATCTTTTAAAACAAAGGTTCATCTCTGCGCCTGTTCTGAAACAGCCTGACATCGACTCTCCTTTCATCTTAGAGGTGGATGCCTCCTCCGTTGGAGTAGGAGCGGTGTTATCTCAGAGGGCTAAAGATGGCCATTTACACCCTTGCAGTTTCTTCTCCCGGAAGTTCTCCCCAGCTGAGCGCAACTATGCCATTGGCGACCAGGAGTTGCTAGCCATCAAGCTCGCTCTAGAAGAGTGGAGGTACCTGTTGGAGGGAGCTTCTCATTCAATCACCATACTTACAGACCACAAGAACCTTTTATACCTGAAGGGCGCACAATGTCTCAACCCTCGTCAGGCCAGATGGGCACTTTTCTTTTCCAGGTTCGACTTTAAACTCCAGTTCTGTCCGGGCTCTCAGAATCGCAAGGCTGATGCCCTTTCCCGCTCATGGGAGCAAGAAAATGAGTCAGAGTCTTCAGACAAGCATCCTATTATAAATCCGTTGGCATTCTCCACGGTAGGGATGGACTCTACGCCCCCATCAGGGAAAAGTTTTGTGAAGCCGATGCTAAGGAAGAAGCTCATGCATTGGGCCCATGCTTCCCGTTTTGCCGGACATACAGGTATCCAAAAAACCCTGGAGTTTATCTCTAGGTCCTATTGGTGGCCAACTCTGAAAAAGGACGTCTTGGAGTTTATTGCATCTTGCCCAAAGTGTGCCCAACATAAAGTATCCCGCCAGTCGCCTGCGGGGCAACTGGTTCCACTATCCGTTCCCCGTCGACCATGGACCCACTTGTCGATGGATTTCATTACAGACTTACCCATGTGCAACAAGTTCAATACCATCTGGGTGGTAGTTGACCGGTTCACCAAGATGGCACACTTCATTCCTCTCACCGGTCTTCCGTCAGCTTCCAAGTTGGCTCAAGTATTCATACAAGAGATCTTCCGACTCCACGGTCTTCCTGAAGAAATTATCTCAGATCGAGGAGTTCAATTCACAGCCAAATTCTGGCGAAGTTTATGTCAAGTCCTCCAAGTCAAGCTAAAGTTTTCCACGGCTTACCATCCTCAGACCAATGGTCAAACCGAGAGGGTGAATCAGGACTTGGAGGCCTTCCTCCGCATCTATGTGTCCTCCTCTCAAGATGACTGAGTTCAATTACTTCCCTGGGCCGAGTTCTGTCATAACAACCAGTATCATTCTTCATCTGCTTCAACACCATTCTTCACTAACTTTGGATTCCACCCTAAAGTCCCTGAGTTCCAACCGCTTCCAGCAACTTCTGTCCCCGCAGTGGATATCACCTTGCATCAGTTTGCCAATATCTGGAAGAGCGTACGATCAGCTCTGCTCAAGGCATCGTTCAGGTACAAGAAGTTTGCGGATAAGAAGCGTCGAGCAGTTCCTGCTCTCAAGGTGGGTGATCGGGTATGGTTATCCACGAAGAATTTGAGGTTAAGAGTTCCCAGTATGAAGTTTGCACCTCGCTATATCGGTCCTTTCAAGATTGAACAAGTCATCAATCCTGTTGCTTACAGACTCCAGTTGCCTCCCTTCTTAAAAATACCCAGGACATTCCATGTTTCCCTGTTGAAACCGCTGATCTTGAATCAGTTTCATTCCTCACTTCCTCCAACTGCGAAAGTCCAAACTCAACGAGGCGTTGAGTATGAAGTGGCCAAGATCCTGGACTCACGTCACCGTTACGGTCAACTACAATATCTTATTGACTGGAAGGGTTATGGTCCTGAGGAACGTTCATGGACCAATGCTTCTGATGTCCATGCTCCTGCCTTGGTCCGGAGATTCCATTCCAAGTTTCCTCAAAAGCCAAAGAAGTGTCCTGGGGCCACTCCTAAAGGGGGGGGGTGCTGTCACGATCCGGGTATCTGGACGCCATTTCTTACCCATCAAATGCCTCCTAAGGCTGGCTCAGCGCTCCAGGACCGGATCCCATCTGTTATCCTGATGTGTACATTCCTGTATCCTCTCCTGTCACTCTGGGACGCTGTCACAGTAAACGCCATATTACACCTGGCATGGCGTCTCCCGCGGCCTCCGCTGCCGTCCCTGAACTTCTGCATGCAGAGTGTCTGAGTGGCGATTACGTCAGCCGCGGCCTCCGCTGTGTCCGCGTGGTTGGATGTGCATCTGTCAGCCTGGCGCCTCCTGTCTCCGGTGGCCGGCGCCGCCATTACTGTTTTCATTACCACATGGATTACAAACCAAACTTCCCTCCAAGTGTCTGCATGGGCGCAGCCATCTTGGATTCTGTCAGCTGATCATTTCCACCAATCTGTTCTCAGTATTGATAATCTGCATAATTGCCTAGCCAATCCCTTCCTTGCTGCAGGTATAAATACACTGTGCCTGAGCAAGGAAGGCGTCAGTGCTTTGGTTGTCAAACCTAGTTCCTGTTTGTCTCTCTCCTGTGATTGTCTTCCAGGTTCCAGCTCCTGTCTCAAGACTTCCACCATAGAGACCCGCACCAGCATTCCACCTGCGGTGTAGCCTGACTCTCCAATCCATTGTGGATTCATCTGTTTCCAGCTACAACATTACCTGCTTCCAGCTCAGCTTCCAGCAGAGTACAGCTTCCCTTAAAGGGCCGGTGTCCTTTCTACACTTTACCACTCTCCACCGGTATTATTATTTCTCCGCTCTCAAGTTCTACATTTCAGTTCATATTTCATCGCTCCCAAGTTCATTTATTATTTAACTGGTTCCAGCCAGTATCCACTCCGTGCTAACAACAGTCTGGTTCCAGCCAGTATCCACAGCAGCTGTTTTATCTTCAGCAACCAAGCTTTTCCTGGAACACCAGCTGGCACAATCCTGGGTTATCTCCATTGCTACAGTCGGGCCTGGTAAGGACTTTCCATCTAGAAGATCATAAGAACTATCTCACACTACCAGTGCCCTGTGGCTCCTGCCATCCTGTAGTACCCAGGAACTGTATTTATTCTTTGCTGACTTTTACGTTTTCTTTTACTGCTGCTGTGTTGCGGAGTTGTCATAATAAACATCATTGACTTTTATCCAAGTTGTCGTGGTCACGCCTTCGGGCAGTTATTATTCATGTTACTTACATGTCCAGGGGTCTGATACAACCTCCCAGGTTCCGGTACATCTCAGCCCCTACAACTGAGGCTGCCTCCCGTCAGCTCAGGCCCTCAGTTGTGACATGCATTACCTAAACGCTCTCTTCGCCCCCTCACTCAACAGAGAATTCAAGGACGTTCTGGCTGCCTAAAGTTGTATAAAAATGTCTGAGTCCCCTGAGCTCTTATGTGCTATTTCTAATGACTTTATTTTTGACATGAGGGCATCCCTACATTACATTTTCTGTTTCTTAAGGTAAGCACCTAACTGGATACAACATCCTCTGATAGCGCATTTATGAGCTTCCCAGATAGTCATCGGCGAGACATCGTCAGTCACGTTAGAGGCAATATAATAGCCAATAAACCCAAAGAAGCTGGGCTTTACAATGAGGATCTATAAGAGTTGCTTATTGAATCTCCAATGCCACTGACGAGGTCCTAGAGGGTCCACACGTAAAGTTAAAGAAATGGGGACATGAACTGATCCTTTGATCTGACCAAATGTTGCTTCCAACAATGTAGGCAAACAGGATTGTCCAATGCAGAAATAATCTATACGCGAGTACGTGTTGTGTGTGTGTGTGGGTAAGGGGAGGTATAGTCCCTCTCTGAAGGGTACAACAGCCTCCATGAATCCACAAGTTGAAATTCATGTAAAATCAATCATTCTATTCTAAATTGCCTAGTCTCCTTAAAAGAGTATCATGGTGAACTCGTAGAAGTGTCCAGAAGTGGTTCTAAGGCCCAGTTAAAGTCACCCCCCACAATCAGACTCCCTTCAATATGGGATTCTATTGAATCTAAAGCCCTGCGGAGGAATCGAGTCTGACCCCGATTGGGCATATGCAAATTAACAAAGGACAACGTTGAGACCCGATAGTCACCTTCACTAGGAGGCCTCTACCATCGCCAATAGGAACTTCTTGTACGTTGGATAGACGAAAATGTTTTGCAAATAAAATAGCTATCCCTCTGGCTTTGGCACCTGTGAAATAATTGAAGTAGCCTGTCCTGAAATATCGGGATAACAAACAAGGAGCAGAACCCCTTTTAAAATGAATCTCCTGTAGGAAAGCAATATCAATCTTGTTCATATGTAGGGTGTGTAATAGGCGAGAACGTTTATCAGGAATGTTGAGACCCTTAACATTATTCGACAAAAGCTTAAGTTTAGCCATTAGACAGAGATTGGAGATAAATGGAATAATCACAAAACGCAGGACTCTCCTGTAAAAGACAATGGTTATTACTGGCCGTAGCAGAACATTAACCACTTGTACAGAGGAACAGGTTACTATATGGCGGGGGGAAGGACATAAAATGCTCTAAACCAATAAACTGTCTAATACTTAAAAAATAGTAGCAAGGACCCTTGAAGAGTGTGGAGATGGCCTCCCCAACTGCTCCATGTGGAACAGGGGGACATGATGAGACACCCGCCAACTCAAGGGGTAGACCAATCTACAAGGGAAGAATACAAACACATAATACTAATCAAGGAACTGCGGCACCCTCCGATGCCCGAGAACTGCACCTCCATCTCCTGGAGGAATGAGAGGTCTGCCACCTTTCCCTTCTGGGTGGGGATGTCGTTGGCAGCAAGGGAAGGTCCATCCAATTCGCCAACTCAATTGAAGGTAGACCCAGAGAGGAACCAAACTTCTGGACATCCTCTGGCTTATAAACCATATGGGTAAGTCCATCAACTGTGACCTGAATACTACGGGGATACCCCCAGCGGAATTTCAAATTCTTCTTGCGGAGTTCCTCCATAAGTGGGCACAATAAACGTAGTTGTTTCAGAGTATGCCAGGAGAGGTCCTGGAATATTTGGATGGAGTTGCCATTAAAATCAATTTCCTGAGCACGGCGTTCATGTTGTAGAATGTTCTCCTTGATTGTAAAGTAGTGTAGCCGGCAGATAATGTCCCTTGGTCAATCCGAAGGTTGACCCTTGGAACGTAAGGGCCTATGGGCATGGTCAAACTCAATCTCCTCATTAGGATATGACTTCAGTAGCTCATTGAAGATTTTCGTGAGAACATCAATTATATTCCCTTGTGGGATATCCTCCGGAACACCCCTCACTCTCAGATTATTCCGACGGCCTCTGTTGTCCATGTCATCTAATCTCATCTGAATATCAAGCAGTAAACGAGATTGTATATCAATCACTTGGTCAACCTCACTTAGTTTAGAATCTACTTGTTCAGCATGATCTTCCAGTGTTACCACTCGATTGCCAACGTGAGTTAAATCTGACTGCATGGAGTCCATAAGTATCTTAATGGCTTCCTGAATTCTCTGTTGAAGCGACTGCAAATCCTGTTGCAAGTCCTGCATAGTAGGAATGGAACGTAGGTGGTTTAATACTTCAGAAATCTCAGAATTCCCCCTTTGAGAACACTG
Source organism: Pseudophryne corroboree (assembly GCF_028390025.1). NCBI lineage: Eukaryota > Metazoa > Chordata > Amphibia > Anura > Myobatrachidae > Pseudophryne > Pseudophryne corroboree. The sequence goes on along the minus strand of NC_086447.1, from coordinate 417,866,343 downwards.
TGGAGGAGAAGGAGGCTGGGTCTCTCTCTGAATCTTCAGATACCAGAGCTGAAGGAGAAGACGCCATTGAGACACTATTGGTGGTTGCAAGGACTCCAAAGAGATTTTGGAAAGCAGCAGATGATGAAGACTTGACAGGGGTTGCCGCAGGAGTCTTGTTTGCACGTCGCCTCGTCATAGGGCCATCCATAAGAAACACTTACATGCATTTAATAAACAGAAGAAGCTTGCGGTTTCGTGGCATAGGTGACACTCATCACTTTCCCCCCTGTAGAATCAAGTAATATTCATGATCTGGCAGACATCACATGGAATGCAATATATATAATGATGAATCAGCACACTGGAGACTTTATTGCTGTGGTAGTACCTCCGAGTGAACAGAAGATGGAGCTCCTGTATAGGCAATATTATTATCCCAATGGAATATAGGGAGTGATGATAAAGAACAAGACTTTAGAACCTATGTGTGTGATAAATCCACTCTAGCAATCCCTGCCGAGCTTAGGTACACTTCACAGGGTAGGGGTGAGGTTCCCTGCAGCCCCAGCCAAGTGAATAACTGCCCACACTGTGGGCTCCAATGTCTTTACAGCCCTCAGGGAGTGGAGGTGACTGTGGCAGCATGTGCTCACTTCCTAGGCTAATAGGGGCATGAGGCCCCCACCCGGGCACAACAACAGAGAGCACAGTGTGGGGACACATAAGCCCTTCTGCAGGAGACAGTGCATGTCCCTGCACCCACTGGGGCTCAAAGTCCCAGGCAGGCGCTATAACCAGCGGGACCCTCTTCCGGCGCGCACGGCCAGTCATGAGCAAGCGGGAGCGGGTCCTCTGGGCGATGCAACGGCGTTTCCTCACTGGCCAAGGACCATGGTAAGATAGCACACACAGGTCGGCGGGCAGGTGGGGAAGCACCCTTAGCAGCAGGGATCCGTCCCCAGACACACAGCGGGTCCACGACAGCTCTTCCTAAATGTAGGTCCCGGCTTATGGACGGAGGGAGGCCGCAACCTGCAAGGAGGGTTCAAGACCCCTCTCCGGCTTCGCAATCTCCACCCCGGTATACAGAGGTGCAGGGTAGCTGAGGTAGCATCACCAGGGGCTCAGGGTGGCAATCAGATCTCTGCAAATGGGCAGAAAATCGTGGTGAACCAGGAGCTCTTTCCCCCTACGTCCGCTCAGTATGGCTGTCAGGCCACGCCCCCATATTTCTGTGAATATTAACGTAACAGTTGGTGACTTCTAATTTAAGAATCAATGATAAAGATATGTAGCTGCTCTGATGCTCCTTATATCTACATATGTGTTTTCCCTGCACTTAATTTTAGTTATTTTGGTGAATACTGTATGTTTGGAAGACTCAAATAGAACAAAATAATCTTATTTAACATCAACTACTGTATCTCCTTCCATACTTCCACTTTAACCACACTGCAGGATAAATGTATCATAACTTTTAAAGAGTGGAGAAGTGGCCTAGTGAAGATATTACCCTTAACAGCCAATCAGCTTGTAGTTATCATTTATCAAGTACATTCTATAAAATGATAGGCAGAAGCATTGGTTACTATGAGCAGCGTGTCCATTTAATTATATTACTGGTAACAGAACACAGTAATTCTACCTTTGAACACTTCCAGCATGAATTATCTAGCCTTGGTGTCCGGGGAGTGTTCTTAAGTTGAAGTACTGTAGACAGACTTAGATAATCCATATCACATGGTCACATGGGACCTGATGCATGGTGAGTAGTACACCAGTTATCGTAGTGTATCTTATGTGAAATCACTATGCTCAATTTTCATCTGTATTTTAGGGTTCATTTGTGGCCAACTCTGTATCAGCTCCCTAGTGTTATAGTGATGGGAGTAAATCATATGGTGGATGACACTCATTTTTTTTTTTTTTTTGCATTACTTTTAAACTAAAAAAATTGTTACTAACAAGTTTAAAACATATGTATTAAAAAGTTTCAGAACCAAAAGTATCTGAAATCAAGCTGTGGTTAGATATGATTTGCATCCAAGACTATTTGCATTGTAATCTATTGTAGGACACTATAAGTGTCCCTTGTAATGGCCTGAATCACATTTGCTTCTCCAGCTGGATCTAACAAATACAGTGGTCCTATAGTATCCTGTTTTTTTTGTTACTATTAGAAACAGTTTACAATTAATCTGTATGCTCTGGCAATGTGTGAGAATTGTTTGTTTCTCATGTAGCTCATCAACATCTTCTATCGTCTGCTGCACTGATTATGCAAAAGTAAAGGTCCATACACACTAGACGAGAAAATAATAGATATCGCTCAGAAGGGCCATTCTGAGCGAGATCTTTTACAATCTTATCTAGTGTGTACACTCAATGTCGTTAACAATGCGCGCTCCCGCACATCGTTAATGACCACCTCCCTCATCTGAACATGTACAGACGAGGGAGGTCCTCGTTAACGACAGCTATGCTGCACCTGCAGCATGGGCATCATTCCCCCCGCTGCCCCCCTCCCAGAGCCGGATTAACAATGGGGCAGATGGAGCTGCAGCTCCAGGCCCCCCATTGAAAATAGGCCCAGAGCAAACTGACAGCATTGACAGGAAAAAACTTTTTCCTGTCACAGACTGTCAGCGACCTCCTCTCTCCCATGTTCCCTCCTCCGGCTTGAGCACTCTCACCTGAGATGTTATGGTGCCGTGCAGACAGTGTGCTGGCTGCCCCTCCCTCTCCAGATTCTACTTCTCCGAGGTCCTGCTGTCACTCACAGGCCCAAGCTCTGCCCCCCTAGACTGCACGGGGAGCTGCTGCAGGAAGCCTACCAAGTGCAATGATGGCTTCTTGATTAATGTGTGTATACAGTTTGTGTGTGGTGTGAGTGTGTGTGTTTTTTATGTGTGTAGTGTGTAGTGTGTGTGTGTGTGTGTGTGTGTGTGTGTGTGGTGATGAGGGTCTATGTGTATATGCTATGTTCGGGAGGGCTGCGCTAACACCTATTTGTTATATGAGAAGCAGCTGAGGAGGGAAGGGGTTTCACTAGCCCTCAGAGACTGGATGCTTAGCGCACAGGTTCTCAAACTCGGTCCTCAGGACCCCACACAGTGCATGTTTTGCAGGTCTCCTCACAGAATCGCAAGTGAAATAATTAACTCCACCTGTGGACCTTTTAAAATGTGCCAGTGAGTAATTAATACACCTGTGCACTTGCTGGGTTACCAGCAAAACATGCACTGTGTGGGGTCCTGAGGACCAAGTTTGAGAACCTGTGACTTAGCGTATATAACTCCCAACGTTCACTCCTAAACAAATAATATCAATTGCTTTACTTTTATATTCTTGTATAATCCAATTTATTAGGATATAAAGCATAAAAACTCAATATTTATTTACAGTTTATATGGTTTAGATAATGCTGATGGTCCTAATACCGGTATACATAGACAGTACAATACATGACAAAAAACAAGAAACATTAAAACATTTAAAATGACATTTGAATAATGCAGTGGCAAGAAGGAATATTTCTGCTGTCCTATTTGATAGGGGAAAACAGTGATTTTTCTCCAATTTTTCCTAAGGAATACATTTCCTCCCCTGTTTTTACCTGTTTGTAGAGGTACAAAAGCGCTGAAGGGAGAGTAAACCGCATAAGGCGTATCTACCTATATTCAGATTTTTCTACAATCAAATAGGACAGCAAAAATATTCCTTCTTGCCACTGCATTATTCAAATGGAATTTTAAATATTTAAATGTTTCTTGGTTTTTGTCATGTATTGTACTGTCTTTGTATACCAGTGTTAGGACCATCAGCATTATATAAATCATATAAACTGTAAATAATATATATATATTTTTTATGCTTTATATCCTAATAAATAAATTGGATTATACCAGATTTTAAAAGTAAACTGTGTTTGTGTGTATATGTTGTGGATGGGTTGTTTGTGTGTACTTTATGTATGTGGATGTAATGTGTACTGTGTGTATGTGTATGTGGTGGTGGTGATGGTGTGTGTGTGTGTGTGTGTGTGTGTGTGTGTGTGTGTGTGTGTGTGTGTGTGTGTGTGTGTGTGTGTGTACATTATGTGTGCTTAGTTTGTATTGTGTGTATATATGTAGTGGTGTGTGTGTTTGTGTGTACTTTATGTGTGTGTGTACTGAGTGTGTATATGTGGTAGTGGGGGAATGTATAATTTATATGTGTATAGTGTGTACTGTTTGTGTATATGTGGTGGTGTGTGTGTGTGTGTGTGTGTGTGTGTGTGTGTGTGTGTGTGTGTGTGTGTGTACTTTATGTGTGTCTAGTGTGTGCTGTGTGTGTATATGTGGTGGTGTGTGTACTTTATGTGTGTGCACTGTGTGTTTGTATATGTAGTGGTGTGGGGAGGTGAATGTGTTAGTGGGCACTGGGATGTTGAAATTGATCAATGAATGGCTTTTGAGTGCTAGGTGAGGGTAGTTAATGAGTGCTGCGGTGTGTGTAGCAATGGGTGCTGCTGTGTGTGTTTAGGAAGGGGTGCTGCCGTGTGAGTGTACTAGGGGTGCTGTTGTGTGTGTGTGTGTGTGTGTGTGTGTGTGTGTGTGTGTGTGTGTAGTAATGGATGTTGTTGCGTGAGTGTAGTAACGGGTTCTGTTGTATGAGTGTAGTAATGGATTCCGCGGTGTGAGTGTAGCAACAGGTGCAGTTGTGTGAGTATAGTAATGGGTGCTGCTGTGAGTGTAGTAATGGGTGCTAATGGTCATGCCCCTCCACAATACTAGTCACACCCTCGGCGTCCCCACATAATAGACCCTTTGTAAATTTCAGGTCCAAGCCCGTGTGGACCTTAATCTGGCACTGCACCCAACCCCCCTCCCCACCGTCGCTCCCTTCCCCACTGGCATCGGCAAGTGTGTATGCTGGCACCCTGCCGGGTCCGTGCTGCTGCCAATATCTGCGGCGGTAGCGGCTCGTCTAGTGTGTTTGGTCCTTTTTGAGAAAGAAATGTTGAAAAAGTGTTTCAGATTTTACAGTATATTTGCCTTTTTTTCCTGTACAAAATGTTTGAATTCTTTTCATTGTATTACTTGAGCATTGAATTTGAGCATTTAATATAAAAGCAGAGAATCATTCTGTATATAGGGGGTTATTCACAATGGTATGCAGTTAACAAAAAACGCAAACAGTGTTGCGGGGTCGAGGCAGCATCAACGGGGCGGGGTCGGACCGTTTTCAGGGCATCTGCGTGATGTTCCACACAGCCTCTCTGTTGAGAAAAATGGCAGCCGATTGCCTGCATACACAGCCTAGCTGCAGCTGCAGAGGGTCATCCACAATTGATGTATCCGCAATCCGAATGTGATCGCATAGCAATCGTATTGTGATCGCAGATGCGCGTCAGAGTTAGTATGCTGGCAGCCTTGCCCTACACTCGGCGGCTACCAGCATGCTACAGAAGGGATTGCTGATTCTGCTTTTTAGTGGAATCTGTAATCCATGCTGAATAGGGTCCATAGTCAGGTCAGATACCATTAATATGCTGTCACTGCTCTCTTGGAGTAATTATGCACACAGTGCAAGCAGTACATTCCTTTACTGGACAGATTTGAAGTTTAATAGTTATGAAATGCGCTGAGGGTGTGGCTTAGGAACAAGTCCTTTGATCGCCATTGCACAGAGGTTTCCATTATCCCAACATGAATTTACAGAGATGGACTGACTTATCAGAGTCTCTGGTATACAGTCACTTTATGTGGGGATAAGTGGTGGTTGATTGCAAAGTTTATTACAAGTTCATTTTGAAATGCAATGGTTCTAATAAAATAAGCTTTTTACATTATAGAAGCCGCTCCTTTTTCTTACCTTTTTATGTGTGATACAAAAATTAACGAGGTTGCAAACAAAATGATATTCCTCTAACCATTACATGGAAACATGTATATTGAATTGCTTACCATGTACTTCCATAATTATCACTGTTCCCAAAAGCACTAAAGGAGCCATCATATCTTCTGTAATTTAATTCATTTTGGTACCCTATATTTATAACAATAAAAAAGGAAAAGGAGTAGCTTGCCAGCTAAGGATAATAACATATACTATAACAGTGAGAATAGGAGACTTGCTGAAAACCCACTGTCAGCGTCTTGTACCCTTGGACAAATTACTTTGTGTACTTATATGCAAGACTCAAAAAACTAGGACAATTTTGTAGGGAAACTGCATAGTTAGTTGTGTGTATCCAGATATGTGTGACACTGAATCAATTTATCAAAATGTTAGCATGGGAGATAGCAGATATTTTTTGATGCTCATTTATTTAGCACTGCTTACCACCGTCCCCACAGATCACTATGGGGACAGTCAATATTGTAATTTATGAAGCAATTAAAAGCTATACCTATATAAGGCACCGGATGACAGCCAAGCTGGAGAGGTTTGCTGGATCTCCACTAGGTTAAACTAATGGGCACATTTTATTTTAAGTCTTAGCCAGCAGCTTTAAGCTTCCGGCACGGAAATAGGCCTCGCAGATCAACGGGGAATTTTGCCAATGCTCCAAAAGGAGTCCAGCAGAAATGCAGAGTATATTGCTGCATTAGCATTGATACAGATTCTTATTTAGAGCTGATTATTAATAAATATACCTATCACATACCTCCCAACATGACCCTCTCCAGGTGGGACAGAATGCTCTGCTCCTGGACTTCCTTCTTACTGTATGATTGCCATCACCTGTAGTGAAACACCTTTCTTATCCATGAACCTGTACAACACAGGTGCCGGCAATCATAAATTAAGAGAAAAATCCAGAAGCAGAGCATTGTGTCCCTCCTGGAGAGGACCATGTTGGGAGGTATGCTATCAGTTTTATGTAATGCTATCATCTAGAAACATACTGTAGGTGAAGTTTGATAAGTTTGTCTCACAACTATGAATTAATGAACAATATAGATAACAACCAGAGAGCAACACAATTTACAAATGTCAAATATATACCAAGATTTACATAAAAGAAATATTACTTTACTTGGTAATACTTGTAGCCAAGATCCATTCAAACTTACACCATGTTGCTTGATTCTGAGATGTAGAGATTACTAAAACACTATTTGCAATGGCATAGCCAGGGGAAGAGCATGTGGGATCAAATGCTTCCTCTAACATAAATCATTGGGTAATCTGAGTATTGTGTATACATACTGTAGCTAGGGTTGCCATAATGTCCCTTTAATTCGGGAAACCTATGATTTATACAGGTTCTGTGGCTGATTAAAACCAGGTGAAATGCAGGCTTGAATTTAGCTATCCACAGAACCTGTGTAAATCATAAGTGTCCCAGATTAAAGGGATTATGGCAAACCTATGCATAGACTTGATATACCAAGAGTCCCCTCCTCTCTATGAAATACTATTTATCAAAATTAAACTGCCTTAGTAACTCGCTCAGGTTGACTATGATACATACTGTAGGCTGTTTCTCTTTCTCCCTGGGTTGTCTCTTGGGTGTTGCCGATCATGCATTAGGAGTAGGAAGGAATTTAGGGGGACATGTACTAAGCAGTGGATAAATTGCCCAAGTCAACCAATCAGCATTTATATAACATTTACAATTTGCATACTATAAAAGTATACAGAGCAGCTGATTGGTTGCCATTGTCAACTTCTCTACTGGCTCACTTCTCCACTTTTATCACTGCTTAGTACATGTCCCCCATACATTCCATTGGTTACCCAACCTTTAAATATCTGTTATATGTCAGGATATTTCAGAATTTTCAAGATATACCATATGACAGTGCTGAGATTTCTCTACCATGGTATTTGTGATCATTATTTTGTGTGTGTGTGTGTGTGTGTGTGTGTGTGTGTGTGTGTGTGTGTGTGTGTGTGTGTGTGTGAGTGATACGTTTGCCACACCTATTATAAGAGGTTTTTACTTTCTCCCATGTAGAGTTTAATATGGATGTAGAACCTTTCTCCCATGTAGAGTTTAATGTGGATGTACATTCTTTTTACGACTGGAATGCTTCTAGTGTGAATAAATGTATATTGAATTTTAAAATCAGTATTAATTGGTAGCCCAAAGGGCAAGATTTCTGAGTGGTAAAGAATTTATCTATAAAACAATTTTAGTTACAGATTGCTCTACAATCTAGCAATAAATAACCCCCCTTTAATGTTATAATGTATTTCTCATTGTGGTACCCTTACTAACAGGAGGTCTATTGAGAGGTTCTGCTAATAAGAGTGTTTTATATATATATATATATATATATATATATATAGAAAAACACAGATTCCCAAGTGCGCTAGTGATGTAATGTAATTACACAATTCTTCCAGCGTTTATTTCATCAGAAAATGTGGACTGGAGGATATGTAGATCTGGGGACCTGTAACAGACACCCCTCACCAAAAAGTCACCCAAACAAGAGGCCAAAGGGCAATTAATAAAAGATTATTTTAATAACATATGATTTTTATACACAATATAAAATTGTATCAATAAAACACAGCCACAACCAACATGTTTGTAAGATGGATTCTAGATACTCCCTCACCTTTTTCAAGGTGCGAGCTCGAAGGGAGTATCTTCACAAACTAGGGTGCGATTTTCTGACTGACAAAACCAACGCGTTTCGTCTTATCGACTTCATCAGGGGTAACGCATATAGGAAAAAGGCTAATTCACTCTCGATGGATTTATATGGCAAAACGTAACCTCAAATGGGAATTAATACAGTCTCCTTTATCAGGATTTAATAGATGGAATTCCTATATTCAGGCTCCTAGCCAGAGTGGTAATTCTTTTTGGATATAGAAATCTTAAAACTAATTAAGCGTGGTTCCTTAAAGGCCGTCTAGGAAATACTCTTGATTATAGACTCTGTGACTTCCAGATACAGCCAAAATTTCCTCCAGGATTTGTTCCTTGAGATCTATTTGGGGAAGTCACATCTTTTATATTCCTGTGATTGTCAGACCAGCTATTTGAGTTTTGAATTTCATGTGAGTCAACATTTGAACCAATAATAACCTTGATTATAAGAACTGGAGACCATACTTTAGTTTGTAAAAATGCCGGCATACAGTTGTCAGCATTTCCAACGGACTATAATCAAGAGTATTTCCTAGACGGCCTTTAAGGAACCACGCTTAATTAGTTTTAAGATTTCTATATCCAAAAAGAATTACCACTCTGGCTAGGAGCCTGAATATAGGAATTCCATCTATTAAATCCTGATAAAGGAGACTGTATTAATTCCCATTTGAGGTTACGTTTTGCCATATAAATCCATCGAGAGTGAATTAGCCTTTTTCCTATATGCGTTACCCCTGATGAAGTCGATAAGACGAAACGCGTTGGGTTTGTCAGTCAGAAAATCGCACCCTAGTTTGTGAAGATACTCCCTTCGAGCTCGCACCTTGAAAAAGGTGAGGGAGTATCTAGAATCCATCTTACAAACATGTTGGTTGTGGCTGTGTTTTATTGATACAATTTTATATTGTGTATAAAAATCATATGTTATTAAAATAATCTTTTATTAATTGGCCTGTTGGCCTCTTGTTTGGGTGACTTTTTGGTGAGGGGTGTCTGTTACAGGTCCCCAGATCTACATATCCTCCAGTCCACATTTTCTGATGAAATAAACGCTGGAAGAATTGTGTAATTACATTACATCACTAGCGCACTTGGGAATCTGTGTTTTTCTTTGTATGTTCCTGAGGTCTCCCAACAAAGACCTCTCCCAGTGTGTCGCTCTTGAGTTGGCGCGAGATAAGGATACTTCTGTGTTTTGATATATATATATATATGTATATATAGTATGTGCAAATAAGCGGCACTCACCAGGCTTCTTATAAAAAATAAAACGGTCCTTTATTAGATCCTACGTTTCTGGGATACCCCCGTCATCAGGGACAGCATGAACATAAACACATAGTGCCAAAAGACATACATTTATACCCACCCCCAAACGCAATCAAGCAGTCTTACCTATCCCACCTGGAGGACGCCAGCCTTCTGCATCTCGGGTCTGCCCGCCGGTCACACATCCTCGCACGGCCGAACGGAGCCCATGACGTCATCAGGCGGCGCCCTCCGGCGCAGACGGCACACTCTGCGTGGTTGCTATGTAACATACAAACAATCCATGTTAAAAACCAAGTAACACAGCAAATGACACTTATAAATATACAATGTATCCGATTAATCATGTTAACAGTGCCAACAGCAATAACATATGCAATATCACAATCGCCACCACACAAGTCCCCACTATTGATGGATCACTGATACCTGAAACTTAACGAAATTAAAGAAAGCATTGTAGACCGAGGCTCTCATTTAACCCCCGAGGTGCTATTGTATCTAAAACGAAAATCCACCTGCATTCCTTTTGAAGCAAAATTTTTGCCCGGTTTCCCCCCCCGAATTTTGGTATGCGGTATAGAGGCTAGCCATAAGAATCCACTAAAGCCCCCCGGTCATCCCATTGCATCGGGGAGGGGCTCATTATATCAATCTATTTCTCTATATCTGGACTCAGTCTTAAATCCATGTATTAGACAAATTCCTTCTTATTTACAGGATATGACTTCATTGTTGAATAAATTGAGTGATGTGGTTGTAACTCCTGGTTCGGTGGTATTGTGCAGTGTAGACGTGGCTAGCCTCTATACCTGCATACCACATGGTGCAGGTGTGGAGGCAGTCAGGTCGCTCATAGTAGATAATCCTTCCTATGTAGGACCGCCTGTGGATTTTTATCTGAAATTGATATTCATGGTTTTGACCCGAAATTTCTTTATACATGATGGCAGGTTTTATTTACAGAAGGCTGGCTGTGCGATGGGGTCCTCAGTGGCCCCATCGTACGCGAACGCATTTATGTATGCTGTTGAACAACAACTATTTGGAGTAATGGCACACTACTTCCTAATATTCATCTATATGTCAGATATATAGATGACTTGCTTATTGTTTGGTCTGGCACTATAGTAGATCTCCGTAAGATATTGGATGAGCATAATCTGTCTGATAGCGTGGTGAAACTGTCATATGATATCAGTATGGAGTCAGTACATTACTTGGATGTTAAGATCTCAGTAGGTGAACACAGTTTGAGTACTGCATTATTTGTTAAGAGCACCGACAGAAACACTATCTTAAGGAATTGTTTGGTCTGGCACTATAGTAGATCTCCGTAAGATATTGGATGAGCATAATCTGTCTGATAGCGTGGTGAAACTGTCATATGATATCAGTATGGAGTCAGTACATTACTTGGATGTTAAGATCTCAGTAGGTGAACACAGTTTGAGTACTGCATTATTTGTTAAGAGCACCGACAGAAACACTATCTTAAGGAATGACAGTTTTCATCCCTTGCCTCTCCGTAATAGTTTGCCGTATTCACAGATGTTGAGGGCCAGGCGTATTACATCAGATCCCACCATGATTGATTCGGCTTTGGATCAAATGGTGAATACATTTTTAGAAAGAGGCTATGACAGAAAGTTATTATAAAGCACTAAAAACAGAGTGTTGAACATTCCACGGGCAGACACTCTTAAGTGTCAATCTCGCAGAGATCAAAATAGTGTCCCAGAAGTAGTTCCCTGGGTGAGTCAATACACGGACAAAAGTCCCACTCTCACCAAAAAGGCCAAAAAGTGGTGGCCTATGGTAAATAGTGATACAGACTTACCTTTATTGCAGCAAGCCAAACTTCTACCTAGCTACACTAGAGGTAGGAACTTAAAGGACCGTTTGGTCAAGCTTGACATTACAGGAATGGATAAGAAGAACACATCTCATTTCCTTAGTAGGAGAAATGGCTGTTATAGATGCTTAGGGTGTGTGACCTGCAGAGCCCTGTTAGCTGGCAACACATTTTGTCAACCCCATACAGGGAAGAGATTTAAGATAAAGCACCCTGTCACATGTAGCACTACATTTGTCATTTATATGCTGACCTGCCCCTGTGGGTTGGCATATATTGGCAAAACACAGCGCCAATTCAAGGAGCGTATGGCGCAGCACAGGACAGCCATTAGATACGCCTTGGAATCAGGCAGCAGTGATCAGCCTGTTGCCAGACATTGCGTTGAAGCCAGACATAGCATAGCTAGCATGAGAGCAACCATCATAGACCACGTTCCTTTAAAAATTCGGGGGGGGGGGGGGACCGGGCAAAAAGTTTGCTTCAAAAGGAATGCAGGTGGATTTTCGTTTTAGATACAATAGCACCTCGGGGGTTAAATGAGAGCCTCGGTCTACAATGCTTTCTTTAATTTCGTTAAGTTTCAGGTATCAGTGATCGATCAATAGTGGGGACTTGTGTGGTGGCGATTGTGATATTGCATATGTTATTGCTGTTGGCACTGTTAACATGATTAATCGGATACATTGTATATTTATAAGTGTCATTTGCTGTGTTACTTGGTTTTTAACATGGATTGTTTGTATGTTGCATAGCAACCACGCAGAGTGTGCCGTCTGAGCCGGAGGGCGCCACCTGATGACGTCATGGGCTCCGTTCGGCCGTGCGAGGATGTGTGACCGGCGGGAAGACCCGCGATGCAGAAGGCTGGCGTCCTCCAGGTGGGATAGGTAAGACTGCTTGATTGCGTTTGGGGGTGGGTATAAATGTATGTCTTTTGGCACTATGTGTTTATGTTCATGCTGTCCCTGATGACGGGGGTATCCCCGAAACGTAGGATCTAATAAAGGACCGTTTTATTTTTTATAAGAAGCCTGGTGAGTGCCGCTTATTTGCACATACTACAATAGCTCTATGGAGCTTAAGATGGCACCGCAGCAAGAATAATTCCTATCCGGGAGGGAGTGCCGGACAATTGGATATACTATATATATATATATGTATATATATATATATATATATATATATACATACATACATACATGTTGTGTATAGTTATATACATATTATTACCTTCTTTCATGAAGGCTATACATCTTGCTGTTAGGTATTCTGTTGCCTGGTTAGTTGCTACTAAGTATTGAAGAACATAGATGTTTGGTGCAAAGTAAATCATATTTTGTTCTCCACAACCACAAGGCATCTGTATCAGAGACTCCAAGCCATCGATTGAGGTTGCAAGAAGGTTTCCTTATTAAAGAAAATAAACATCAAGTTATTAGCTCTGTAGAATAATGCATACATAAATAGCATAAGCAATACACATATAGAATAAGCTGTAAAGCTTTTATCCAACAATAAATAAGTGTGTAAGTGCCGGTAGCAGATGCGCCATCAATAGTGTCTCTTCTTCTGTTGCCAAAATAAGTGACTTTAAGACTGAATGCTACATAATAGGTATCATTTTTAAAGCTGGCTTGCGGCACCCAAAATTCTAAAAAGAGTCAAAATGTATCAAATTAAACTGCTTTACCTGGATCACATACTTATGAACCTGCTTATTTATGGTAAAACAGTAATGGACATGATCAAACCTTCTTGAAATTAGCTTGATTTTTTTTTTTTTATTCGGCAAATTGAGAAAAATGTTACAGAATTTTCATAATGATTGATCAAACTGGTTAAAAAAAAATCACGTCTAATTTGAGCATATGCACTTACAACTAAAATATGTTTGTAACAATTAGGTATCACAAACATCTTTTCCAAAGCTTAGATTTTTTAAGGTGTCCCTGGCCTTAACAATAGAACCAGGTGCTACTCGGTGCAGTTATTTTTCCCTAGAGCTTCAGGATTCCTCCTACAGCTATGTGGGTGTGAGCCAGAGGGCTGAGACAAATGAGATTAGTCAGATTGTGACTTGGGAATTGTTCCATTCACATTAGGGATAGCCATCGGTACCTTTCCCATCGATGGCTGCCATCAATGGGTGGCTTGACCAGAACCATCAATGGTTAGTAAGTATGTTACCATCTATCATCGATGCATGTGCAGAAGTGGTTTTACTGGAGGAAGAGTCAGCAGGCAAACCTTTTCTCTACGCATGGCTTCCCGGTGGCTGGCTGCTGCTGTGCTGTGTGACCCTGCCTGATATCTACAGTGCACAATGCACATACATACTGTACATTGTGAATTCAGTCACTGAGCAGCTGAGGGAGGAGATAGAGTAATTGACTTTGAAATCTATTTATTACCATGATACTCAATAATGTGGTTACACTGTAAGTAAAATGCTATTACTGTCAAAGTGTTAAAATGTATTTCTTTTATCATCATTAAGTTACTTTACTGAATTGATAGATTCATTGTTTTTTTTAATTCCTTATAAACCTAATACAGTACAGCACACATCACATCAATAAACTATGGAAGGTACTGTATCATTTTTCTAAATTAATAAAATAGTTTACATTAATAATGGATGTAAAATACTCTCACAACTGATTTACAAAAATATTTGATAAATATTAATGCCTAGTTTTAACAAGTGTATTTCTAAACTGACTTTCATGTCAGACATATCTATGGTTATTGTTTGTAAAATTATTTATATAGAAAGATTTAAACACAAGGTGGCCAGCATTGCTCCAGCATTCTGTACACAGAACATAAGTGGAGATGTACTAAGCAGTGATAAAAGTGGAAAATGAGCCAGTGGAGAAGTTGCCCATGGCAACCAATCAGCATTGACGTAACATTTATAATTTGCATACCATAAACGTATATAGAGCTGCTGTTGGTTGCCATGGGCAACTTCTCAGCTGGCTCACTTCTCCACTTTTATCACTGCTTAGTACATGTCCCCCTTAATGCTTATACGTTCAGCAACACTGAAAGGAGGGGGTTACTGATTAGCTGGGCCTGAGCTTGTTGGAGAGGGTCAGTTGCCTTTGCAGTGCACAGTGGGCATGGTGGCCTGTGTCAGCAGCTGAGAGGAACTATTCCAACTGTCACACAAAGCTCTCAATGAACAGAATCTTTCTGTTTAATTTTTGTTGGTGCATGGCCACGGCTCCCGAGTTTGGCCACACACCCAGTACCCGGTGTAGCTGTATGCTGGCTGTGCAGAGTGCAGAGGAGGTGGAGTTGCTTGGCCAGGCTTGTTAATTCCTATGGACAGTGTCTGTAAGTAACATCTCATTACCAGCTTAGGGGTACATTTACTAAGCAGTGATAAGAGCGGAGAAGTGAGCCAGTGGAGAAGTTGGCCCATCAACCAATCAGCACTGAAGTAACATCTATAATTTGCATACTATAAAATGATACAGAGCTGCTGATTGGTTGATGGGGAAATATCTCCACTGGCTCACTTCTCCGCTCTTATCACTGCTTAGTAAATGTACCCCTTAGTCCTGTAAGGGACAGGTTACACTCAATGTGTTTTTTGTTGTTGTTTTTTTTGCCATGTTCTACAAGTAATGAAAAAGTGCCATCCCTTAATAATTTGTAAGTAAAAAAGGGAAAACGAGGCATGTGGGCAAGTATATTTTGTTTCTCCAATAAAGGACATTGCTATGCAGTGTGTGTACTATGTTTATTTGGGATACGGTCATTAGGTCGACACAACTTAGGTCGACCACTGAAGGCTGACATGGGCATTAGGTCGACATGTGCATTAAGTCGACTTGTACTAGGACAACAGGTCAAAAGGTCGACATGAGTTTTTCACCTTTTTTTCAATTTTTTGGACTTTTTCGTACTTGGACTACAATTGAGAATGGTATCCTCTGCCGAGTGCAACGGTAGCAGAGCGAAGCACCATTCACTAAGCATGGCAAGCGAAGAAAGCCATGCGAGGGGACGCGGTGCACTAATTGGGGTTCCCCGTCACTCTACGAAGAAAACAACACCAAAAAAAGTCCAAAAACTCATCTCGACCTTTTCACCTGTTGACCTAGTACATGTCGACATATTGCCCATGTTGATCTAGTACATGTCGACCTAATGCCCATGTCGACCTTCAGTGGTCGACCTAATGACTGTTGACCTAAGCTGTATCGACCCAGCGACCCATACCCATTTATTTTGATATTTCTTTTACAGGTGAACTACAATGCCAGTGCTATCATGTACTGGCAGACTTGTTGAGACTAGCAGTCCACCTGTCAAGAATGATTAATATTACTGCTCTTTACCCCTGTGTCCAACCTACTGTACCAGGAGTACAGAGAAGAGCTCTAAGCTGAACCCCTTGTTGTCATTAGGGAGTGGGAATCACATTTTTGGGGGTCCCCACTTACCTAGGTTAGCAGCCTTGACCACTCTAGGTTGCCATTATGGCAAGGGAACTCAGCACAGTGTGTCACCCTGCCATAGTGTCATCAGCCTGGCTAGGTCAGCCAAGTGTTGGTTAGTGAAGAATAGTAGGGACACCACACCCCCCCTCCTACCCCCACATTTTTATAAATTAGACAAGCCTGCACAGATCATATTGATCTTTTAAACCATGTCTGTTTTACAGTGGATTGTTGCCATTTAATACCAGTTTTGCTGATGGGGATAGACTGTGGGTTCTGTTTAGAAGGTATTTTTCTGAACACCTTTTACCTAACACTTTTTAATACATAGCTTTTTGCTTCTTTCTTATTAACACTCACTAACACCTTAGCTTTTCACTGGTGTGCTGCCCTGGGGTGACTGGCTCTCGCCATTTTGTTGGGCTCCGATGGCCTGGATTCAAACTTATTGTTAGGGACCCACTAGAGACGAGGTCACCTAGACACTGGTTGGTGGGCTAGTATTTTTTGGCCAAAAAGTATACCAAGAACCTCAAATTTGCTTTATGTTATATTGCAGAGTTTATTATAATTGTTCTAACTAGCAGTACTTGGTAATGTGGAGTGTGCATTGGCACCATATTCTCTTTCTTTGTGGAATTACAAGTCCAAGCATGGTAGCCCTCTTACTATACGTGTAATATGGTGTGCAGTTCAGTACTGCCGTCCCCCATACAAACCGACCATTAGTAAATGGTGTACAGTATTTTAACTTAAAAAATCTGCAATCAATCTTCAGTGAATCCCTCGGTTTCAAAACCCTTGAAAAAGCAATACTGCTTTTATATTGTACAAAGCTGCTTTTATATTGTGCAAAAGATATATTGTGCTTCATAAATTACCTCTGCTGTTTGGACTGGTGGATACCTACATTGGGGTTAGGCTAGGGATGTCACAACAGCTCAAATGTCTGCAGTCATTGCTTTTTGAGTTGTATTAAATCTCGTGACATTGGGGGTCATTCCGAGTTGATCGCTAGCTGCCGTTGTTTGCAGCGCAGCGATCAGTGTAAAAAATGGCTAATCTGCGCATGCATATGCACTAGAGATGAGCGGGTTCGGTTCCTCGGAATCCGAACCCGCCCGAACTTCAGTTTTTTTTACACGGGTCCGAGCGACTCGGATCTTCTCGCCTTGCTCGGTTAACCCGAGCGCGCCCGAACGTCATCATCACGCTGTCGGATTCTCGCGAGGCTCGGATTCTATCGCGAGACTCGGATTCTATATAAGGAGCCGCGCGTCGCCGCCATTTTCACACGTGCATTGAGATTCATAGGGAGAGGACGTGGCTGGCATCCTCTCCGTTTATAGAGATTCGAGAAGAGAGTGAGACAGAGAGAGACACAGTAGTAATTTTGGGGAGCATTAGGAGGAGTACTACTACTACTAGTACTTGCTGAAGTGATAGAGATAGTGTGACTGTATTATCTGACTTGTGGGGGAGACACTGACAGTGGGGAGCAGTTAGAGTCTGAGAGCAGGACTCAGGACTCAGGAGTACATATAACGTACAGTGCACACTTTTGCTGCCAGAGTGCCACACTGCCATTGTTTGTGACCACACTGACCACCAGTATAATATATATTGTGATTGTCTGCTTAGGACTCAGGAGTACTACTTGCAAGTTGCTGATAGTGTGACCAGTGACCTGACCACCAGTTTAATAATCACCACCAGTTTATGAGTTTAATATATATATATATATATATATATATATATATATAATTGTATATAATATATATATAATATTGTATACCACCTAGCACCTACCCGTGTTTTTTTTTTCTTTTTCTTTCTTCTTTATACATACTACTATAGTAGCTTACTGTAGCAGTCTGCGGTGCTGCTGAGCTGACAGTGTCCAGCAGGTCCGTCATCAGTCATTACATAATAAATATATATACCTGTCCGGCTGCAGTACTAGTGATATTATATAATTATATATATATATATATATATATATATATATATTGATTTCATCTCATTATCATCCAGTCTATATTATCAGCAGACACAGTACGTTAGTCCACGGCTGTAGCTACCTCTGTGTCGGCACTCGGCAGTCCATCCATAATTGTATACCACCTACCCGTGGTTTTTTTCTTTTCTTTCTTCTTTATACATACTACTATAGTAGCTTACTGTAGCAGTCTGCGGTGCTGCTGAGCTGACAGTGTCCAGCAGGTCCGTCATCAGTCATTACATAATAAATATATATACCTGTCCGGCTGCAGTACTAGTGATATTATATATACATATATATTGATTTCATCTCATTATCATCCAGTCTATATTAGCAGCAGACACAGTACGTTAGTCCACGGCTGTAGCTACCTCTGTGTCGGCACTCGGCAGTCCATCCATAATTGTATACCACCTACCCGTGGTTTTTTTCTTTTTCTTTCTTCTTTATACATACTACTATAGTAGCTTACTGTAGCAGTCTGCGGTGCTGCTGAGCTGACAGTGTCCAGCAGGTCCGTCATCAGTCATTACATAATAAATATATATACCTGTCCGGCTGCAGTACTAGTGATATTATATATACATATATATTGATTTCATCTCATTATCATCCAGTCTATATTATCAGCAGACACAGTACGTTAGTCCACGGCTGTAGCTACCTCTGTGTCGGCACTCGGCAGTCCATCCATAATTGTATACCACCTACCCGTGTTTTTTTTTTTTCTTTCTTCTTTATACATACTACTATAGTAGCTTACTGTAGCAGTCTGCGGTGCTGCTGAGCTGACAGTGTCCAGCAGGTCCGTCATCAGTCATTACATAATAAATATATATACCTGTCCGGCTGCAGTACTAGTGATATTATATATACATATATATTGATTTCATCTCATTATCATCCAGTCTATATTATCAGCAGACACAGTACGTTAGTCCACGGCTGTAGCTACCTCTGTGTCGGCACTCGGCAGTCCATCCATAATTGTATACCACCTACCCGTGGTTTTTTTTTTTTTTTCTTCTTTATACATACTACTATAGTAGCTTACTGTAGCAGTCTGCGGTGCTGCTGAGCTGACAGTGTCCAGCAGGTCCGTCATCAGTCATTACATAATAAATATATCTACCTGTCCGGCTGCAGTACTAGTGATATTATATATACATATATATTGATTTCATCTCATTATCATCCAGTCTATATTATCAGCAGACACAGTACGGTAGTCCACGGCTGTAGCTACCTCTGTGTCGGCACTCGGCAGTCCATCCATAATTGTATACCACCTACCCGTGGTTTTTTTTTTTCTTTCTTCTTTATACATACTACTATAGTAGCTTACTGTAGCAGTCTGCGGTGCTGCTGAGCTGACAGTGTCCAGCAGGTCCGTCATCAGTCATTACATAATAAATATATATACCTGTCCGGCTGCAGTACTAGTGATATTATATATATATATATATTGATTTCATCTCATTATCATCCAGTCTATATTAGCAGCAGACACAGTACGGTAGTCCACGGCTGTAGCTACCTCTGTGTCGGCAGTCGCTCGTCCATCCATAATTGTATACCACCTACCCGTGGTTTTTTTTTTTCTTTCTTCTTTATACATACTACTATAGTAGCTTACTGTAGCAGTCTGCGGTGCTGCTGAGCTGACAGTGTCCAGCAGGTCTGTCATCAGTCATTACATAATAAATATATCTACCTGTCCTGCTGCAGTACTAGTGTGATATTATATATATATATATATTGATTTCATCTCATTATCATCCAGTCTATATTAGCAGCAGACACAGTACGGTAGTCCACGGCTGTAGCTACCTCTGTGTCGGCAGTCGCTCGTCCATCCATAATTGTATACCACCTACCCGTGGTTTTTTTTTTCTTTCTTCTTTATACATACTACTATAGTAGCTTACTGTAGCAGTCTGCGGTGCTGCTGAGCTGACAGTGTCCAGCAGATCCGTCATCAGTCATTACATAATAAATATATCTACCTGTCCGGCTGCAGTACTAGTGTGATATTATATATATATATATATATTGATTTCATCTCATTATCATCCAGTCTATATTAGCAGCAGACACAGTACGGTAGTCCACGGCTGTAGCTACCTCTGTGTCGGCAGTCGCTCGTCCATCCATAATTGTATACCACCTACCCGTGGTTTTTTTTCTTTCTTTCTTCTTTATACATACTACTATAGTAGCTTACTGTAGCAGTCTGCGGTGCTGCTGAGTTGACAGTGTCCAGCAGGTCCGTCATCAGTCATTACATAATAAATATATCTACCTGTCCGGCTGCAGTACTAGTGTGATATTATATATATATATATTGATTTCATCTAATTATCATCCAGTCTATATTAGCAGCAGACACAGTACGGTAGTCCACGGCTGTAGCTACCTCTGTGTCGGCAGTCGCTCGTCCATCCATAATTGTATACCACCTACCCGTGGTTTTTTTTTTTCTTTCTTCTTTATACATACTACTATAGTAGCTTACTGTAGCAGTCTGCGGTGCTGCTGAGCTGACAGTGTCCAGCAGGTCCGTCATCAGTCATTACATAATAAATATATCTACCTGTCCGGCTGCAGTACTAGTGTGATATTATATATATATATATTGATTTCATCTCATTATCATCCAGTCTATATTAGCAGCAGACACAGTACGGTAGTCCACGGCTGTAGCTACCTCTGTGTCGGCAGTCGCTCGTCCATCCATAAGTATACTAGTATCCATCCATCTCCATTGTTTACCTGAGGTGCCTTTTAGTTGTGCCTATTAAAATATGGAGAACAAAAATGTTGAGGTTCCAAAATTAGGGAAAGATCAAGATCCACTTCCACCTCGTGCTGAAGCTGCTGCCACTAGTCATGGCCGAGACGATGAAATGCCAGCAACGTCGTCTGCCAAGGCCGATGCCCAATGTCATAGTACAGAGCATGTAAAATCCAAAACACCAAATATCAGTAAAAAAAGGACTCCAAAATCTAAAATAAAATTGTCGGAGGAGAAGCGTAAACTTGCCAATATGCCATTTACCACACGGAGTGGCAAGGAACGGCTGAGGCCCTGGCCTATGTTCATTGCTAGTGGTTCAGCTTCACATGAGGATGGAAGCACTCAGCCTCTCGCTAGAAAAATGAAAAGACTCAAGCTGGCAAAAGCACCGCAAAGAACTGTGCGTTCTTCGAAATCCCAAATCCACAAGGAGAGTCCAATTGTGTCGGTTGCGATGCCTGACCTTCCCAACACTGGACGCGAAGAGCATGCGCCTTCCACCATTTGCACGCCCCCTGCAAGTGCTGGAAGGAGCACCCGCAGTCCAGTTCCTGATAGTCAGATTGAAGATGTCACTGTTGAAGTACACCAGGATGAGGAGGATATGGGTGTTGCTGGCGCTGGGGAGGAAATTGACAAGGAGGATTCTGATGGTGAGGTGGTTTGTTTAAGTCAGGCACCCGGGGAGACACCTGTTGTCCGTGGGAGGAATATGGCCGTTGACATGCCTGGTGAAAATACCAAAAAAATCAGCTCTTCGGTGTGGAAGTATTTCAACAGAAATGCGGACAACATTTGTCAAGCCGTGTGTTGCCTTTGTCAAGCTGTAATAAGTAGGGGTAAGGACGTTAACCACCTCGGAACATCCTCCCTTATACGTCACCTGCAGCGCATTCATAATAAGTCAGTGACAAGTTCAAAAACTTTGGGCGACAGCGGAAGCAGTCCACTGACCAGTAAATCCCTTCCTCTTGTAACCAAGCTCACGCAAACCACCCCACCAACTCCCTCAGTGTCAATTTCCTCCTTCCCCAGGAATGCCAATAGTCCTGCAGGCCATGTCACTGGCAATTCTGACGATTCCTCTCCTGCCTGGGATTCCTCCGATGCATCCTTGCGTGTAACGCCTACTGCTGCTGGCGCTGCTGTTGTTGCTGCTGGGAGTCGATGGTCATCCCAGAGGGGAAATCGTAAGACCACTTTCACTACTTCCACCAAGCAATTGACTGTCCAACAGTCCTTTGCGAGGAAGATGAAATATCACAGCAGTCATCCTGCTGCAAAGCGGATAACTGAGGCCTTGGCATCCTGGGTGGTGAGAAACGTGGTTCCGGTATCCATCATTACTGCAGAGCCAACTAGAGACTTGTTGGAGGTACTGTGTCCCCGGTACCAAATACCATCTAGGTTCCATTTCTCTAGGCAGGCGATACCGAAAATGTACACAGACCTCAGAAAAAGAGTCACCAGTGTCCTAAAAAATGCAGCTGTACCCAATGTCCACTTAACCACGGACATGTGGACAAGTGGAGCAGGGCAGGGTCAGGACTATATGACTGTGACAGCCCACTGGGTAGATGTATGGACTCCCGTCGCAAGAACAGCAGCGGCGGCACCAGTAGCAGCATCTCGCAAACGCCAACTCTTTCCTAGGCAGGCTACGCTTTGTATCACCGGTTTCCAGAATACGCACACAGCTGAAAACCTCTTACGGCAACTGAGGAAGATCATCGCGGAATGGCTTACCCCAATTGGACTCTCCTGTGGATTTGTGGCATCGGACAACGCCAGCAATATTGTGTGTGCATTAAATATGGGCAAATTCCAGCACGTCCCATGTTTTGCACATACCTTGAATTTGGTGGTGCAGAATTTTTTAAAAAACGACAGGGGCGTGCAAGAGATGCTGTCGGTGGCCAGAAGAATTGCGGGACACTTTCGGCGTACAGGCACCACGTACAGAAGACTGGAGCAACACCAAAAACGCCTGAACCTGCCCTGCCATCATCTGAAGCAAGAAGTGGTAACGAGGTGGAATTCAACCCTATATATGCTTCAGAGGTTGGAGGAGCAGCAAAAGGCCATTCAAGCCTATACAATTCAGCACGATATAGGAGGTGGAATGCACCTGACTCAAGCGCAGTGGAGAATGATTTCAACGTTGTGCAAGGTTCTGCTGCCCTTTGAACTTGCCACACGTGAAGTCAGTTCAGACACTGCCAGCCTGAGTCAGGTCATTCCCCTCATCAGGCTTTTGCAGAAGAAGCTGGAGACATTGAAGGAGGAGCTAACACGGAGCGATTCCGCTAGGCATGTGGGACTTGTGGATGGAGCCCTTAATTCGCTTAACAAGGATTCACGGGTGGTCAATCTGTTGAAATCAGAGCACTACATTTTGGCCACCGTGCTCGATCCTAGATTTAAAACCTACCTTGGATCTCTCTTTCCGGCAGACACAAGTCTGCTGGGGTTCAAAGACCTGCTGGTGAGAAAATTGTCAAGTCAAGCGGAACGCGACCTGTCAACATCTCCTCCTTCACATTCTCCCGCAACTGGGGGTGCGAGGAAAAGGCTCAGAATTCCGAGCCCACCCGCTGGCGGTGACGCAGGGCAGTCTGGAGCGACTGCTGATGCTGACATCTGGTCCGGACTGAAGGACCTGTCAACGATTACGGACATGTCGTCTACTGTCACTGCATATGATTCTCTCCCCATTGAAAGAATGGTGGAGGATTATATGAGTGACCGCATCCAAGTAGGCACGTCACACAGTCCGTACTTATACTGGCAGGAAAAAGAGGCAATTTGGAGGCCCTTGCACAAACTGGCTTTATTCTACCTAAGTTGCCCTCCCACAAGTGTGTACTCCGAAAGAGTGTTTAGTGCCGCCGCTCACCTTGTCAGCAATCGGCGTACGAGGTTACTTCCAGAAAATGTGGAGAAGATGATGTTCATTAAAATGAATTATAATCAATTCCTCCGTGGAGACATTGACCAGCAGCAATTGCCTCCACAAAGTACACAGGGAGCTGAGATGGTGGATTCCAGTGGGGACGAATTGATAATCTGTGAGGAGGGGGATGTACACGGTGATATATCGGAGGATGATGATGAGGTGGACATCTTGCCTCTGTAGAGCCAGTTTGTGCAAGGAGAGATTAATTGCTTCTTTTTTGGTGGGGGTCCAAACCAACCCGTCATTTCAGTCACAGTCGTGTGGCAGACCCTGTCACTGAAATGATGGGTTGGTTAAAGTGTGCATGTCCTGTTTATATAACATAAGGGTGGGTGGGAGGGCCCAAGGACAATTCCATCTTGCACCTCTTTTTTCTTTCATTTTTCTTTGCGTCATGTGCAGTTTGGGGAGTGTTTTTTGGAAGGGCCATCCTGCGTGACACTGCAGTGCCACTCCTAGATGGGCCCGGTGTTTGTGTCGGCCACTAGGGTCGCTTATCTTACTCACACAGCTACCTCATTGCGCCTCTTTTTTTCTTTGCGTCATGTGCTGTTTGGGGAGTGTTTTTTGGAAGGGCCATCCTGCGTGACACTGCAGTGACACTCCTAGATGGGCCAGGTGTTTGTGTCGGCCACTAGGGTCGCTTATCTTACTCACACAGCTACCTCATTGCGCCTCTTTTTTTCTTTGCGTCATGTGCTGTTTGGGGAGTGTTTTTTGGAAGGGCCATCCTGCGTGACACTGCAGTGCCACTCCTAGATGGGCCCGGTGTTTGTGTCGGCCACTAGGGTCGCTTATCTTACTCACACAGCTACCTCATTGCGCCTCTTTTTTTCTTTGCGTCATGTGCTGTTTGGGGAGTGTTTTTTGGAAGGGCCATCCTGCGTGACACTGCAGTGCCACTCCTAGATGGGCCAGGTGTTTGTGTCGGCCACTAGGGTCGCTTATCTTACTCACACAGCTACCTCATTGCGCCTCTTTTTTTCTTTGCGTCATGTGCTGTTTGGGGAGGGTTTTTTGGAAGGGACATCCTGCGTGACACTGCAGTGCCACTCCTAGATGGGCCCGGTGTTTGTGTCGGCCACTAGGGTCGCTTATCTTACTCACACAGCTACCTCATTGCGCCTCTTTTTTTCTTTGCGTCATGTGCTGTTTGGGGAGGGTTTTTTGGAAGGGACATCCTGCGTGACACTGCAGTGCCACTCCTAGATGGGCCAGGTGTTTGTGTCGGCAACTAGGGTCGCTTATCTTACTCACACAGCTACCTCATTGCGCCTCTTTTTTTCTTTGCGTCATGTGCTGTTTGGGGAGGGTTTTTTGGAAGGGCCATCCTGCGTGACACTGCAGTGCCACTCCTAGATGGGCCCGGTGTTTGTGTCGGCCACTAGGGTCGCTTATCTTAATCACACAGCTACCTCATTGCGCCTCTTTTTTTCTTTGCGTCATGTGCTGTTTGGGGAGGGTTTTTTGGAAGGGACATCCTGCGTGACACTGCAGTGCCACTCCTAGATGGGCCCGGTGTTTGTGTCAGCCACTAGGGTCGCTTATCTTACTCACACAGCTACCTCATTGCGCCTCTTTTTTTCTTTGCGTCATGTGCTGTTTGGGGAGGGTTTTTTGGAAGGGCCATCCTGCGTGACACTGCAGTGCCACTCCTAGATGGGCCCGGTGTTTGTGTCGGCCACTAGGGTCGCTTATCTTACTCACACAGCTACCTCATTGCGCCTCTTTTTTTCTTTGCGTCATGTGCTGTTTGGGGAGGGTTTTTTGGAAGGGACATCCTGCGTGACACTGCAGTGCCACTCCTAGATGGGCCCGGTGTTTGTGTCGGCCACTAGGGTCGCTTATCTTACTCACACAGCTACCTCATTGCGCCTCTTTTTTTCTTTGCGTCATGTGCTGTTTGGGGAGGGTTTTTTGGAAGGGACATCCTGCGTGACACTGCAGTGCCACTCCTAGATGGGCCCGGTGTTTGTGTCGGCCACTAGGGTCGCTTAGCTTACTCACACAGCTACCTCATTGCGCCTCTTTTTTTCTTTGCGTCATGTGCTGTTTGGGGAGGGTTTTTTGGAAGGGACATCCTGCGTGACACTGCAGTGCCACTCCTAGATGGGCCAGGTGTTTGTGTCGGCCACTAGGGTCGCTTATCTTACTCACACAGCTACCTCATTGCGCCTCTTTTTTTCTTTGCGTCATGTGCTGTTTGGGGAGGGTTTTTTGGAAGGGCCATCCTGCGTGACACTGCAGTGCCACTCCTAGATGGGCCAGGTGTTTGTGTCGGCCACTAGGGTTGCTTATCTTACTCACACAGCTACCTCATTGCGCCTCTTTTTTTCTTTGCATCATGTGCTGTTTGGGGAGGGTTTTTTGGAAGGGCCATCCTGCGTGACACTGCAGTGCCACTCCTAGATGGGCCAGGTGTTTGTGTCGGCCACTAGGGTCGCTTAGCTTAGTCATCCAGCGACCTCGGTGCAAATTTTAGGACTAAAAATAATATTGTGAGGTGTGAGGTATTCAGAATAGACTGAAAATGAGTGGAAATTATGGTTATTGAGGTTAATAATACTATGGGATCAAAATGACCCCCAAATTCTATGATTTAAGCTGTTTTTTAGTGTTTTTTGAAAAAAACACCCGAATCCAAAACACACCCGAATCCGACAAAAAAAATTCGGTGAGGCTTTGCCAAAACGCGGTCGAACCCAAAACACGGCCGCGGAACCGAACCCAAAACCAAAACACAAAACCCGAAAAATTTCAAGTGCACATCTCTAATATGCACCGCAATGCGCACGCACAACGTACGGGTACAAAGACCATCGTGGTTTAGCACAGGTTCTAGCAAAGCTTTCAGTCGCACGGCCGAATGCAGGAAGATTGACATGAAGTGGGCGTTTCTGGGTGTCAACCGACCCTTTTCAGGGAGTGCTTAGAAAAATGCAGGCGTGTCGGGAAAAATGCAGGAGTGGCTGGGCGAACGCTGGGCAGGTGTGTGACGTCAAAAGCCGTCCCTCCGTCGTTAGAATCAACGCACACGAAGAGTAACTACAGGGCTGATCTTGTTTTGCACAAAATGATTTTGCAGGCGCTCCCCGATGGGCGGCGACAATGCGTTTGCACAGCTGCTAAAAGTAGCTAGCAAGCAATCAATTCGGAATGACCCCCATTGTCTTAAGCATTTGGGAGTTGTATTGGCTGTCAGTACTGGAGTGTGGAGATAATATGCTATAACTCATTAACAGACCTGTAGTGGAATGTCAGATTAATGCTGAACAATAGATTTTACCATCACGGTTCATATCGCAGCATTTTTAAATTGTGTGGCTTAGTGATCTTTTAAGATATATTGAATAACATTCTGATGTATTTATGAAACATTCTTACCAATAACAGTGATATAAGCTTGCTCACTTACTTCCACCACATCATCAGGGAAAATGAATGACAAGGTTTTTGAAAGAGGATGACTTGGCCCTGTGGTGTTTTTCATATCAAAAAGAGCAGACTGGGAATAAAACTTCTGCACTCCTTCAGCCTTTGTAAAGGAAAATATAATATTGTTAAGGCATGTTTCTTTACTATTATGAAGTGCAGTTCACGGACTGCTCCAAATAAATGATAATACTTTAAGGCCCAAGGTAGAGTTCTCTGTGCCCTGACTGTAAACAGGAAAAGATACACTGAACAAGTGCATTTTGTTATTGGACTCTCCTCAGAATGCATCCTGCTCAGAGGCGGAACTACCGCCAGTACAACCAGTGCGTTGCACTGGGTCCCGCCTCTGTCCAGGGGCCCAAAGCATGTAATGAGACAAACTGACTCATTACATGCCGCTGTGTGCTGCGGGCAACCGCTGCCCGCAGCGCACAGCCGCCCGGAGAGGAGAGGAGCAGCGGTACAGGGGAAGGAGGAGGAGGGAGGTGGAGGAGGGAGCCGCAGCAGCGCTTTGTTACTGGTGGAGGCGCTGCTGCTGCTGTCCCTCTGCTTCACTATAGGCTGTCTTCCGAGAACAGCCTATAGTGAAGCTGAGGGGCAGCAGCAGCAGCGCCTCCACCAATAACACAGCGCTGCTGCGGCTCCCTCCTCCACCTCCCTCCTCCTCCTTCTCTCCTGCCCAGGAATCGTCAGAAGCTGCACCGAGGAGCCTGAGCCAGCGGAGAGGGTGAGTATAATTCTTCTTTCTTTCTTTCTTTCTTTCTTTCTTTCTTTCTTTCTTTCTTTCTTGGGACTGCCTGCCGCAATGTGTAAAAATGGGGAATCTGCCTGCCGCAATGTGTAAAAAGGGGGAATCTGCCTGTCGCAATGTGTAAAAAGGGGGAATCTGCCTGCCGCAATGTGTAAAAAGGGGGAATCTGCCTGCCGCAATGTGTAAAAATGGGGAATCTGCCTGCCGCAATGTGTAAAAATGGGGAATCTGCCTTCCGCTATGTGTAAAAATGGGGAATCTGCCTGCCGCAATGTGTAAAAAGGGGGAATCTGCCTGCCGCTATGTGTAAAAAGGGGGAATCTGCCTGCCGCAATGTGTAAAAAGGGGGAATCTGCCTGCCGCAATGTGTAAAAAGGGGGAATCTGCCTGCCGCAATGTGTAAAAATGGGGAATCTGCCTGCCGCAATGTGTAAAAATGGGAATCTGCCTGCCGCAATGTGTAAAAATGGGGAAACTGCCTGCCGCAATGTGTAAAAATGGGGAAACTGCCTGCCGCAATGTGTAAAAATGGGGAATCTGCCTGCCGCTATGTGTAAAAATGGGGAATCTGCCTGCCGCAATGTGTAAAAAGGGGGAATCTGCCTGCCGCTATGTGTAAAAATGGGGAATCTGCCTGCCGCAATGTGTAAAAAGGGGAAATCTGCCTGCCGCAATGTGTAAAAAGGGGGAATCTGCCTGCCGTAATGTGTAAAAAGGGGGACGCAGTTTGGACATGCCTGATCTAACCCAATTAATTTAGCCTTTTAAGGAGAATTCGTAAAAAATAAACATTCTGAAAAAAAATATTTTGTGGCAAAAACATATAGGAGTCCTACTCTAAATATGACTTTATAGTTTTCTTATTCATGATTGGTTGTTAAAGATATTTGTTTACATTGAGCACAAAATTCCATACAGTATATACTGTACAGTATTTCTGCTACTGTGTATCAATTCAATTTACTTTTGCTACATAATACATACAGACAGATATGACATTCTCTTAAGCTATTACTGACCTTCACAAGTATTTTTTCAGTTACCATATCAGAAGCTGCTTTTGAAGTTGCATTCACTGTGATTAGGATTGGACCAAGCCTCGTAGGTCTGATTGGAAATAGGCAAGTAATTTCTCTGTTACTGGGAACGTCCACAATCTGCTGACCTATTACAGTACTTGAATTTTTTGGTACAAATATTTCAAATGAGTCACTGGGCTCCAAAGATACCAGGACCTACAAACACAAATAATTAAGATATACATTATGCATTTATTCTATCTAGAATTTGTATCATAGATCTGCATTCTAAAGGGGTGTAAAGTTTCAGTGTCAAATAATTCCAATTTACTAACTTTACGGAGGAAACTAACTATAATAAGTAGAAGTATAAGCTGATTGTCACAATGCTTCTTACCTCTTTTTCTAACTAGGATGTGTACCTACTTTTCCTAAAAGCAATGTGGAATAAAAATAAAGAAAAATAGGTCATCCTTTTCTCTTTATAAATAAAAGGACTCAGGCGGGTCACGCCATATATTATTCAGCCACTCCTAATTCAACTGCATTGTATATTTCAGTAGAAGTATGATAAATACTGAATATAGTGGCTCATGGTATATATATTTTTTTATAATTAATTAACAGCATTGTGTTGTCTATGTAATCCCTGTTATAACTCCCATGCCATGTTCCAGACACAGTCACGAATGCCCTCAGCCTACACTACAGACACTAATACCCTCAACGTGCAGGCTGCAGGACAGCACAAATGCCCTTTGTGAAATACACCTAAAGAACATCAATTGGCTACAATAAATAGTTTCAAACAATATCAATTTATTTTGTTCATATCATCAAAATGTCACTGGTACTGTATAATGCTATACTGCACAACTTGTATGCAATCACCATGTCAATATTCACGATATCGACAATGGCATAATGGCGACATTGTCAGAATATCTACTTTGTGACTATTGACATCCAGAGACCCTTTTAAGGGTTAAGCATCAATTAGGGTTGGGCTGCAATTAGGGTTAGGGTTAAATTTGGGTTAAACTACAATTATGGTTAGGCTTAGAGTGAGATTTAAAGCAAAATCCTATTGTCGATACATTGAATATCGGCATTATGTCGGCGTCGACATTGTGAGTCTGGACATTTGACATATCGACATTCTGAACAAGTAAACATTCTGAATGTCGAGATTCAGAACGTCGTCATAATATGCCCCACCCAATTACCAAGTAAGATCACTGCACTGTACCTGTAGGTTTTCTGTCAGATGATTGAACAATATGGCTTCCACTAGGAAAACTTCACCTCTAGTTACCGAGTATGGGAGACTCAGTGAAACAAAGAAAGTTTGAAATACTTGTAGCTGCAAAAAACATAAGAATTCATTTAAAAAAATAAGTAAAGATAAAAGCAAATAAGACAAATACTCATGACACACTCCTATTGACATTAAGCAAAGATTGTGCAAAATCTTATTAACTGTCCCATGTACTATATGATATACTAATTCAAGTCACCATAATTGAATAGTCTGACCTACTAGTATGTAAAAAGGCAAATGTGAGCACTGATACAGCAGGCAGATAAAAAATTATCCTTGAGTATATTTTCATAATTAAATAATTGTCGTTGGGGTGAAAAAAAGATGTGTTCACCTGGTCACCAACTGAATTCCTTAAAATAAAACTTAAAAAAAAAATCTGTTTCTAATGGAAAACTGGTGAGGACTGAGGGCATAATGAGTTTTTTTTTGGGGGGGGGGGGGATTGTGAAAAGGTGGATTAGGGACTTGTGGATTGTGAAGTGGCCTAAAAAAATATGTTCTAATAATTAGGACTGTAGGGACATGGGCGTATTAACAGAGGAGGGGGCCCATGTGCAGACTCCGGGTGGGCCCCCACCTCTGCACAGCGCAGTAGGCTGCGGCTTTGTGCCAGATTCTACTGTGTATGTGCAGGTCTCCGGAAACATGGCGCCTGCCATGTTCTGGAGACTACTTTCACCACTGCGCATGCGCAGCATCCATTTTGGCTGTGAGTTTTGCTACGGTTGCAGTGCCCGACACAGGACTCCGGAAGGGTAAGTATTAAAACATGGGTGCAGTGTGTGCGGTGTGGGCACCCCAGAAAGAAGTAAGGCCATATGACAGTGAATTGTTAAATCAAAACAATTATAGCTATTTTATTAAAGCGGGCCAGAAAAAAGAGGGTAACATTTCAAAAGAAGCATACGAGTCATGGTTCAAAACCCTTCTCCATGTACCACGTATGGATACAATTACTCCAATCATTGCAAACTGACCAATAAAAGCAGGTGCGTTACATACCATATTTGCATCAATATCATATGGGCTTCTAGGTATTGCCATGTGCTATATGGACATTTTTTTGCTAATACACAAATTATACAAAATTCAATATGTTTTGCATAATTAAAGCAAGTGAACAAAGAGGATGTGATGCCATCCATGTTCCATGCATGTTGGCGTAATTGTTTCCTCAAGTGGTAAACCTTTATGTAATAATGGACCTGTTTATAGCATTTGTACAATACTATCATTTATAAATGTTACAGCTATATACTTTGGGCTCCACTGAAGTGTGATACTAATTACCGGTGACATATTTAGTATTGTTGTTATTAATGAAAATAGCCGCTGTCCCCATGACCAGTAACACTGCAGTACTTACTGCTACTAAGGTAGCAGTGTTACTGATCGTAGTCAGGTCTGCCCTGTACGCATGCCCGACCTGAAGTTACGCATATGCACTGCTGTGGAGGCAGAGGTACCCGTTTGGATACCTCGTCACAACCCAAGGCCTCCTTCTTATAGAAAGGAGTGGGACTCAGGGAATGAGCACCATTTGTAGATAGCGTTTGATTCCCGGAAGCAAACTCTGAAAACCTTCAGTTTCCGGAGTTTGCTGAATATTCGGCAGCCCTAATAATGAGTGAGCCTGTTTCTGTGTATAACTAGCTCGTTAGGGATGATGAATACTGTAGGCCCCTTAAAGAGGATAAATTCACCCCCTCATGAGACAGTAAGTTACAAGAAACCATTTTGTTTCGTAAAATACCATATAGGGCTGAAATAATGTATAAAAATAACTTTAAGGAATAGTCCATTTTTAATTTATTTTTTATTTTTGTCTGGTCATGATATTTTAACAAGTAATAAAAAACAGTGATATAAACAATGTATTGACATAAGTGCCCTAGTGACTGATGACAAATTCTGCTCCAAATACATAATGAATAACCATTAGACCTAAACAATATAAAAATAAAATATATAAATATAAATGATTACATAGGACATACTGTAAGTTTACGTGAAATTGTCCAGCTTTATTATTTAAATATAAGAGTAAGGTGCGGGAAGGTCGGCCAGGTAATCGGTGGAGCCATCTGACTACGCAAGTTCACTTCAAATAAAATCTGCCAGGGCCACTTGCTCTAACAACAATGGCATAAAAGTTAGACGTCTCCGACTCCCATACCAATAACACACATACAAAGCCCACCCGGCCAGGGGGAGCTGCTGACCCCAGTAGATTGAAATCAGCCTACTCAGTTTAATGAGAGGGGAATGTACCTCAACAGGGCAGCAAGAGGACTGCTAGACTGCCGCTCTTTCCTGCCAACCACTCACAAAGCCAACAAAATTACATACTGTACCAATAATAGTAGAGAGGGAGGGAAAATCAGGAAACAAATATGCAAATCACAAACCAACCACCCACTAAAAGCCACCACACAGCTAAAAGCTGGTCAATCTGACACCCCGGCGCAATCCCAAAATAGAGTTCCCATTTTAAATGATAGTTTACACACAACTTGTCCCAGCCTTGGGGTTTATAGGCTGTCAAATTTACTTTGACATTCTCTATTTTATTTTTACAGTAATGTTTCAGGTAAGCCATCAGTGTCATATTTCATACATGACGATAATAAAGGGCATACTGTAACAACACTCTGAGGTTAAATAATAGGTTCCAACAGTGCATGAGTTTACCAGTGTACATAGCTGCAGCCATTTTGTGTAAATTATAATTAGAGTAAGGAACAATTCGGGACTGAGTTATTAATACAGAGAAGTGCTTAAAATAATTGCTATATTAAATGCGGAACTGTTTTATTGATATAACCTATTAGTGGAACTAGTTTTGTTATATTAAGTACCAGCAGAATGTAAAATGGAGGTTGGTACAAACAGATGTCCTTAACCATGATTGTGAGTTTATTTGGTAACAGCGGTATACACAGAGTTAACAGTGATGTGCACAGAGTTAACAGTGGTAATGCAGGCAGTAGCGGTGATTACAGTAATGTCTGTGGGAACGGTAACACAGTTTCACCCCGAGGAGCTAGGTACTGCATGTCAGGAGTGCATGCCCTGCAACTAACGTCCCCAAACTGACATGCCAAGGTGTTTCAAATACAGCCTGCATATTAAATGCAGGGCCGGATTAACAATGGGGCGGATGGAGCTGCAGCTCCAGGCACCCCATTGAAAATAGGCCCACAGGCTTCCCTGCAAAGCAGCCAGTGTTTACAGGAAAGAAACACTGTCTGCATTGCTTTGTCCCCACAGTGGCCTGCACTCACCTCTTCACTGGATTGCTGCCGCGATCGGAGCTTAGCTCCGATCAGGCAGCGTTTGGTAACAGCACCCAGCACAGCCTGTACCACTGATGCTGCAGCCCGTGCTGGTTCTCCATTCCCCGCTGGCGTAGCTCCTCCCACTTGGGTCGTAACTCCTCCCCCAAATGGAAAAGGTCCCTTAGCCCACTTGATTCTAGCATCTACCATTCTTTCCCAGTGGCTGGGCTTAGGGCTATGCAGCACTTCCTCCTCGTACTGCAAGCCCCGCCCACCTCATGACATCGTGAAAGGGGTGGGGCCAGCACTGCTGCAGTCTTGTTGTCACATGCAATACTGAGGCAGGAAAAGGTAAGGAGAGAGAAGTAGCAAGGGAGGGAGAATAAAGAAGGAATGTAGGTAAGACATGAGTACAGGTAAAGAAGAGTAATGTACAGACAGACAGACAGACAGTAAAGTAAGTGATTAAGGTATGTTAGAAAAGAAGTAAGTAAATAAAGATAAATACTCTATGTAAGAGATTAGAAAGGAAGGCAAGCATGTGATGTGAGAGATTCAGTAATCACAAAACATGCACTACAGGCATTTTGTGACCCTGTTTTTAAAAATGTGCAGGTGCTGCAGGATATGCTGTGCAGCCAGTAACATTTCTCGGTGTCTGTCACCACTAGCAGTGATCTCATCCAATCGCCGCCTGAGACCTACAGCCTCCCCTACCTGCTCACCATCGCACACTGCGCCGCTTTACAATTTATATCAGGTGTTACTATGTGCACGTTCGGGGAGAGCTTGTCAGTGTGACCCGGGCTGCGGTGTCAGCAGATCTGTGCTGGTGCTGACAAGGTTCGTGAAGCTGAGCCGGCAGATCACGGTGCTCGGCAGTGCTTTCTGCGTGGCGATCTTCTTCCTCTACCTAATGCTGGACTGGGCCATTTAGGCTATGGGAGGGGAGGTTAGGGTTAGGCTGCAGGGAAAGAGGTTAGGGACAAGCACTTGGGGAGGTTAGAGTTAGGCTGCAGGGAGGGGACGTTAGGGTTAGGTTGCGGGGAGGTTAGGGTTAGGCTGCGGTGAGAGGAGGTTAGGGTTAGAATGCGGGGGGGGGGAGGTTAGGGTTAGGCTGCGGTGAGGGGAGGTTAGGGTTAGAATGCGGGGGGGGGGGATAGGGCTAGGCTGCGGTGAGGTTAGGGTTAGGCTGCAGGAAGGGGAGGTTATGGTTAGGCTGCAGGTAGGGGAGATTAGGGTTAGACTGCGGGGAGGGGAGGTTAGGCTGCAGGGAGGGGAGGTTAGGGTTAGCCTATGGGATGAGAGGTTAGGCTGCAGGGAGGGGAGATTAGGGTTAGGCTATGGGAAGGGAGATAAGGGTTAGGCTGCGGGGAGGGGAGGTTAGGGTTAGGCTGCAGGGAGGGGAGGTTAGGGTTAGGCTGCAGGGAGGGGAGGTTAGGGTTAGGCTGCGGGGAGGTTAGGGTTAGGCTGCGGGAGGGGAGGTTAGGGTAGGCAATGGGGGGAGGTTGGAGAAAGGCTGTAGAAGTGGAGGAGAGGGTTAGGCTGGCGGTACCTATAATTATGGGACACACAGTCACACAGTGACTTGGGACGTCGATGGACACCTTGCACAGGGCAGCACAAAGTCACTGGGTGCAATCCGCACTCCACAGTTTTAACGCACAGGGTTAGGAGCCAGTGTCAGGCGTATCAGCGGTGATAGCAAACTGGGGATCTCTAAAACGTGGGCCTCTGTCAGGACAGAGAGGTAGGAGCCGGACACAGGGGAAGCCTCCTAGTAGAACAGCCTGCCTCCTCCTCTCTCCCCTTCTGCTCTCTGCTCTCCCGTCTCCCGCTCACTCACCTTGGTCTGTTTCCTGGTGCCGGCGTCAGGGCTTGGTAGAGCAGGTAGAGGTGCTCTTGTTCGGGCAACATGTCCGCAGTGCCTCTGCTACAAGCACCGTGCAGGGAGACAGCAGCGTGCAGATCCACAGGATAATCAGCCCACATCGCCGCCGCCAGTCAGGACGTGCTGGGGATGGGTCGCCAGTGTTGGGGGAAGCCCCTTCTGCCCTGAGTGAAGGTGCCACCCCTGTTCATGGGGAAGGGGGGCGAGCGACGCAGCAGGGGGAGAAGGGAACAGCTCCTGCAAGTGACTAGAGAGCGGGTGCCTCACTACTTTTTTTTTATTTTGGTGCACGCAGAGCCGTACTTCATGTGCTGACGCCAATAGGCAGCTGCCTAATGGAAGCGCCGGCTCTGCTTACTGCAATGTATCCGACCCGCTCTTTAACCTGCACTGTATCCATCCTGCACTGTACCTGACCCACACTGTGTGAAAAACACTGTAACTGACTCAATATTTAACTGTGTGTCCCAATATATTCCACACTGTACCCAACACAGTATCCAGCAGGTACAGAGCACTGTTTTTATTGTTGGGGAAATTTTGGGAGCTGCTCAACAAAAAGGCTGATTGATCAGTCACTTTACATGGGCACAGAGTGACAGTCATCAGTGGCCCGGGGCCCCCAGGAGGCTGGTATAGATTGGGAATTGAGAATAGGCATGTGCACATGCCTAAAGGCCCATACACACTAGAAGATATTGTGAACTATATCAGTCCTTGTGAGCTTTATGAGCGATATCGTTCACAATATAGTCCAGTGTGTATCCAATGAACGATGCGCGCCCCTGCCCTTCATCAGCTAGGGTTTCAGTCTTCTGAACTTGCAGCTCAATTTTGCCTATATCTTTCACGTAAAAGTGTATATCGTTCAGTGTGTACGATGAGCGATGGACGATATGAACGATATTCATCATAATAGCCACTCTGTAATGCCGGCCCATTATTTAAATTAGCCACCATTAGTGTCCCAGACGATGCTAGCAATATCGTTCATCGTTCATATCGTTTGAAAAATCATTCAGTGTGTATGCACAATGTCTTTTATCAAGTATGTTTGGAAGCTGAAGGGAAATCATTCACCAATATCGTTCATTGGTCATATTGTTTAGTGTGTATGGGGCTTAAAAGTCAGCCACCCATGGGCTGATGCACTGTAGTGAGTAAGCAGACACCCAAAGTAGTCCCTCCCATCCTCAGGGGCCCACCCCTTCTTACCCCTTATGCTACCTGGACTGCGTCACTGTAAACTTCTCCTCCAGAGCTGCTCTGCACGCAAAGACCAGAGCAAAGATAAAAATAAAAATTTTGTGGGGAGGCAGTGGAGTGTTGTGTATAGTGATGTATTGTGGTGAAGTAGTGCAATTATGCAGTGTGAGGGAGAGAGTGTAGTGATGTAGTGTGGAGAGTTAGTGCTGAGATATAGGGGTCTATTTACTAAGCCTTGGATGGAGATAAAGTACCAGCCAATCAGCTACTAACTGTCATTTTTCAAACCCAGCCTGTGAAATGGCAGTTAGGAGACGATTAGCTGAGACGTTATCTCCGTTGACTTTATCTCCATCCCAGGCTTAGTAAATAGACCCCATAGTGCTGAGATGTAGTGTGGGAAGGTAGCATAGTGATGTAGTGTGGGGAGGTAGTGTAGTATAGTGTTGAGGTGTAGTGTGGGGTGGTAGCGTAGTGATGTAGTGTGGGGTGGCAAGTGCAGTGATATAGTGCGGAGGTGTAGTATGGGTAAGTAGTGCAGTGATATACTGTAGTGCGGAGATGTAGTGTGAGGAGGTAGCGTAGTGATGTAGTGTTGGTTGGTAGTGCAGTGATATGGTGCAGAGATGAGGCGTGGGACGGTAGCGTAGCAATATAGTGTGAGATGGTAGTGCAGTGAGATGGTGCAGAGATGTAGTGTGAGGATGTAGCAGAGTGATGTAGTGTGGGGTGGTAGTGCAGTGATATGGTGCAGAGATGTAGTGTGGAGTGGTAGCATAGTGATGAGATGTAGTATAGGGAGGTGGTTCAGGAATATAGTATAGAGGTGTAGTGTTGGGAGGTAGTTTGGGTATGTATAGTGCTGGGATGTAGGGTGGGGGGGTAGCGAAGTGATATAGTGCAGGCATGTTGTGCAGAGATGTAGGAGTGATATAGTGCAGAGATGTAGTATAGTGAAGATATGTAATGTGGGGAGGTACTGTAGTGCAGTGATGTAGTATGCCACCACACCACCCTGGACACACAGGGAGAACTTCTGTGCGGCGATCACACGCCCGGTGGCGGCACACAATAGGCCCTTTATAAATTTCAGCTCCAGGCCTATGTGGACCTTAATCTGGCACTGATTAAATGCCGTCCATAGTCAACATCGTAAAAAGGCTTTAGTCTGGAAAGTTTATGGGAATAATCTATTAACGAAAGCTGGGTAAGCACCTATGCAATCTATGGCACGGTCACCCGTTATTGGGTGAATGGGCTGACAATTGCATAGGTGTGTATGCAGTAACGTTGCAGGAGCATTAACCAATAAACGGCTTACAATGCAGCTGCAGTGATCTGGAGAGCGCATCTTATGTGCTGTTTAATATTTCTCCTGATCCCGTAGAGGAGCCGCTCACTCACTGCTGCTGCCGCTGTCTCACAGGGGGTCACACTGAATAAACACTGCTCGGCTGACTGTGAGATAAGATCATCCGAGTGATCATAAAAGTGTGTACCCAGTTTAAGATTAAATTTGCTACATTCCTTAGCTTTATAAAGTTAAAGCGTTTTGCACTATGAAAACAACTAAACGAAGAGAAGGATGATGATGAGGATGATGATATCTTCAACTTTGAGGATGAGTAACACTGTTAGCCTTAATCCCATTGGTAGTTTGGTCAAACAAAACCACCAAAATGTTTTATTTTATGGTGGTCAAAACAAGTCAAGTGCTTCAGCTATAAAAGTGTCACTCCCTGTCACTGAAGCACTTGGTCTGTTAAACTATTCATGTTCTTTTTGATGTACAACATAAAGATGGGTGGGAGGGTCCAAGAATAATTCCACTGTGTACCACTTTTCATTATGGGCTTTGTCCACCTTGCTGTATTTGTGTTAAGACTACAAGCCTGTTACTCCATCTCTATTTACCTGTACTGAGGCATGTGATTACTGGTTGGAGACGTGTGCTACTATTATGCTTTCTTCTACTCTGTTACTCCAGCAGCAATCACTTGTACTGACACTGGGCCTGTGATTTGCTATTTGGAGTAAGTTTGATGGTGATCTAGTTTTCTACTAGATTTTACTCCAGCAGTAATCACTGCTACTAGCCTGAGGCCTGTGATTTGCTGTTTAGATTCAGTTTGCATTTGACGATTTACATTTTGAAAGTTTAGTATTTAATACTTTGTTCCATAAATACAATTTACTTTTCCTTATAGTTAGCAATCCTTTACTTTCCACTAAACATTCTACCTTCAATCACCTGTACTGGTCTCGGACCTGTGATTTGCTGTTTGGCATAAGTTTGAAGATTACATAGTTTTCTATGATACTTTACTCTGCCAGCAATCACCTCTACTGACCTGAGGCCTGTGATTTGCTGTTTTACTTTTATGCTGTTAGTTCTTGACTAATGAAACATTATATAAAGTTGTATAGTTTTTTATACTACCACTCTGTCTGCCACTGCTGTTACACTATGTTTCATAGATGTGCTACAGTATATTCTTTTAAACATTGTGCCACTGCTCTGTCACTTAGTTTAACCAGCTATCTTGCTGCAGCCTTTGGTCAATATTGGTGAATTCAATATTGTGAGCTGTGAAAATTCAATGGAAATGACTGGATACAAATGTTATTGATGCAAATTACATGATTTTAGCTGTTATTATCAATTCCAATTTTAAAAGCAAAAAAAAACAAAAAAATTAGAGATGAGCTGGTTCGGTTCCTCGGAATCCGAACCCGCCCGAACTTCAGGTTTTTTTACACGGGGCCGAGCGACTCGGATCTTCCCGCCTTGCTCGGTTAACCCGAGCGCGCCCGAACGTCATCATCCCGCTGTCGGATTCTCGCGAGGCTCGGATTCTATCGCGAGACTCGGATTCTATATAAGGAGCCGCGCGTCGCCGCCATTTTCACACGTGCATTGAGATTGATAGGGAGAGGACGTGGCTGGCGTCCTCTCCGTTTAGAGTGACTAGAGTACTAGAGAGAGAGACACACAAATTTTGGGGAGCATATAGGAGGAGTACTACTTGCTGCTGATAGTGTGACCAGTGACCAGTGCCACCAGTTTAATTAATCCGTTCTCTGCCTGAAAAAAAACGATACACAGTGTGACACAGTCACACATACCATATCTGTGCTCAGCCCAGTGTGCTGCATCATATACTGTATATCATTATCTGACTGCACTTAAGTACAGTGCACACTTTTGCTGCCAGAGTGCCACTGCCAGTGTGACTGACCAGTGACCACTGACCACCAGTATTGTGATTGTCTGCTGACCACCAGTATATTGTGATTGTCTGCCTGAAAAAGTTAAACACTCGTCGTGTGGTGTTTTTATAAACGCATTCTGCAGACAGTGTCCAGCAGGTCCGTCATTATCATTACATAATATATACCTGTCCGGCTGCAGTACTAGTGTGATATATATATTTTAATTTTATCTCATTATCATCCAGTCTATATTAGCAGCAGACACAGTACGGTAGTCCACGGCTGTAGCTACCTCTGTGTCGGCAGTCGCTCGTCCATCCATAATTGTATACCACCTACCCGTGTTTTTTTTCTTTCTATCTTCTTGATACTAGTAGCTTACTTTAGGAGTATGCAGTGCTGAGTCTGACAGACAGTGTCCAGCAGGTCCGTCATTACATAATATATATACCTGTCCGGCTGCAGTACTAGTGTGATATATATATATATATTTTAATTTTATCTCATTATCATCCAGTCTGTATTAGCAGCAGACACAGTACGGTAGTCCACGGCTGTAGCTACCTCTGTGTCGGCAGTCGCTCGTCCATCCATAATTGTATACCACCTACCCGTGGTTTTTTTTTTTTCTATCTTCTTGATACTAGTAGCTTACTTTAGGAGTCTGCAGTGCTGAGTCTGACAGACAGTGTCCAGCAGGTTCGTCATTACATAATATATATATACCTGTCCGGCTGCAGTACTAGTGTGATATATATATATATTTTAATTTTATCTCATTATCATCCAGTCTATATTAGCAGCAGACACAGTACGGTAGTCCACGGCTGTAGCTACCTCTGTGTCGGCAGTCGCTCGTCCATCCATAATTGTATACCACCTACCCGTGGTTTTTTTTTTCTGTCTTCTTGATACTAGTAGCTTACTTTAGGAGTCTGCAGTGCTGAGTCTGACAGACAGTGTCCAGCCGGTCCGTCATTACATAATATATATACCTGTCCGGCTGCAGTACTAGTGTGATATATATATATATATTTTAATTTTATCTCATTATCATCCAGTCTATATTAGCAGCAGACACAGTACGGTAGTCCACGGCTGTAGCTACCTCTGTGTCGGCAGTCGCTCGTCCATCCATAATTGTATACCACCTACCCGTGGTTTTTTTTTTTCTATCTTCTTGATACTAGTAGCTTACTTTAGGAGTCTGCAGTGCTGAGTCTGACAGACAGTGTCCAGCAGGTCCGTCATTACATAATATATATACCTGTCCGGCTGCAGTACTAGTGTGATATATATATATATTTTAATTTTATCTCATTATCATCCAGTCTATATTAGCAGCAGACACAGTACGGTAGTCCACGGCTGTAGCTACCTCTGTGTCGGCAGTCGCTCGTCCATCCATAATTGTATACCACCTACCCGTGGTTTTTTTTTTTCTATCTTCTTGATACTAGTAGCTTATTTTAGGAGTCTGCAGTGCTGAGTCTGACAGACAGAGTCCAGCAGGTCCGTCATTACATAATATATATACCTGTCCGGCTGCAGTACTAGTGTGATATATATATATATATTTTAATTTTATCTCATTATCATCCAGTCTATATTAGCAGCAGACACAGTACGGTAGTCCACGGCTGTAGCTACCTCTGTGTCGGTAGTCGCTCGTCCATCCATAATTGTATACCACCTACCCATGGTTTTTTTTTTTCCTATCTTCTTGATACTAGTAGCTTACTTTAGGAGTCTGCAGTGCTGAGTCTGACAGACAGTGTCCAGCAGGTCCGTCATTACATAATATATATACCTGTCCGGCTGCAGTACTAGTGTGATATATATATATTTTAATTTTATCTCATTATCATCCAGTCTATATTAGCAGCAGACACAGTACGGTAGTCCACGGCTGTAGCTACCTCTGTGTCAGCAGTCGCTCGTCCATCCATAAGTATACTAGTATCCATCCATCTCCATTGTTTACCTGAGGTGCCTTTTAGTTGTGCCTATTAAAATATGGAGAACAAAAATGTTGAGGTTCCAAAATTAGGGAAAGATCAAGATCCACTTCCACCTCGTGCTGAAGCTGCTGCCACTAGTCATGGCCGAGACGATGAAATGCCAGTAATGTCGTCTGCCAAGGCCGATGCCCAATGTCATAGTACAGAGCATGTAAAATCCAAAACACCAAATATCAGTAAAAAAAGGACTCAAAAATCTAAAATAAAATTGTCGGAGGAGAAGCGTAAACTTGCCAATATGCCATTTACCACACGGAGTGGCAAGGAACGGCTGAGGCCCTGGCCTATGTTCATGGCTAGTGGTTCAGCTTCACATGAGGATGGAAGCACTCAGCCTCTCGCTAGAAAAATGAAAAGACTCAAGCTGGCAAAAGCACCGCAAAGAACTGTGCGTTCTTCGAAATCCCAAATCCACAAGGAGAGTCCAATTGTGTCGGTTGCGATGCCTGACCTTCCCAACACTGGACGTGAAGAGCATGCGCCTTCCACCATTTGCACGCCCCCTGCAAGTGCTGGAAGGAGCACCCGCAGTCCAGTTCCTGATAGTCAGATTGAAGATGTCAGTGTTGAAGTACACCAGGATGAGGAGGATATGGGTGTTGCTGGCGCTGGGGAGGAAATTGACAAGGAGGATTCTGATGGTGAGGTGGTTTGTTTAAGTCAGGCACCCGGGGAGACACCTGTTGTCCGTGGGAGGAATATGGCCATTGACATGCCTGGTGAAAATACCAAAAAAAATCAGCTCTTCGGTGTGGAAGTATTTCAACAGAAATGCGGACAACATTTGTCAAGCCGTGTGTTGCCTTTGTCAAGCTGTAATAAGTAGGGGTAAGGACGTTAACCACCTCGGAACATCCTCCCTTATACGTCACCTGCAGCGCATTCATAATAAGTCAGTGACAAGTTCAAAAACTTTGGGCGACAGCGGAAGCAGTCCACTGACCAGTAAATCCCTTCCTCTTGTAACCAAGCTCACGCACACCACCCCACCAACTCCCTCAGTGTCAATTTCCTCCTTCCCCAGGAATGCCAATAGTCCTGCAGGCCATGTCACTGGCAATTCTGACGAGTCCTCTCCTGCCTGGGATTCCTCCGATGCATCCTTGCGTGTAACGCCTACTGCTGCTGGCGCTGCTGTTGTTGCTGCTGGGAGTCGATGGTCATCCCAGAGGGGAAGTCGTAAGCCCACTTTTACTACTTCCACCAAGCAATTGACTGTCCAACAGTCCTTTGCGAGGAAGATGAAATATCACAGCAGTCATCCTGTTGCAAAGTGGATAACTGAGGCCTTGACAACTATGTTGGTGTTAGACGTGCGTCCGGTATCCGCCGTTAGTTCACAGGGAACTAGACAATTTCTTGAGGTAGTGTGCCCCCGTTACCAAATACCATCTAGGTTCCACTTCTCTAGGCAGGCGATACCGAGAATGTACACGGACGTCAGAAAAAGACTCACCAGTGTCCTAAAAAATGCAGTTGTACCCAATGTCCACTTAACCACGGACATGTGGACAAGTGGAGCAGGGCAGGGTCAGGACTATATGACTGTGACAGCCCACTGGGTAGATGTATGGACTCCCGCCGCAAGAACAGCAGCGGCGGCACCAGTAGCAGCATCTCGCAAACGCCAACTCTTTCCTAGGCAGGCTACGCTTTGTATCACCGGTTTCCAGAATACGCACACAGCTGAAAACCTCTTACGGCAACTGAGGAAGATCATCGCGGAATGGCTTACCCCAATTGGACTCTCCTGTGGATTTGTGGCATCGGACAACGCCAGCAATATTGTGTGTGCATTAAATATGGGCAAATTCCAGCACGTCCCATGTTTTGCACATACCTTGAATTTGGTGGTGCAGAATTTTTTTAAAAACGACAGGGGCATGCAAGAGATGCTGTCGGTGGCCAGAAGAATTGCGGGACACTTTCGGCGTACAGGCACCACGTACAGAAGACTAGAGCAACACCAAAAACGCCTGAACCTGCCCTGCCATCATCTGAAGCAAGAAGTGGTAACGAGGTGGAATTCAACCCTATATATGCTTCAGAGGTTGGAGGAGCCGCAAAAGGCCATTCAAGCCTATACAATTGAGCACGATATAGGAGGTGGAATGCACCTGTCTCAAGCGCAGTGGAGAATGATTTCAACGTTGTGCAAGGTTCTGCTGCCCTTTGAACTTGCCACACGTGAAGTCAGTTCAGACACTGCCAGCCTGAGTCAGGTCATTCCCCTCATCAGGCTTTTGCAGAAGAAGCTGGAGACATTGAAGGAGGAGCTAACACGGAGCGATTCCGCTAGGCATGTGGGACTTGTGGATGGAGCCCTGAATTCGCTTAACAAGGATTCACGGGTGGTCAATCTGTTGAAATCAGAGCACTACATTTTGGCCACCGTGCTCGATCCTAGATTTAAAACCTACCTTGGATCTCTCTTTCCGACAGACACAAGTCTGCTGGGGTTCAAAGACCTGCTGGTGAGAAAATTGTCAAGTCAAGCGGAACGCGACCTGTCAACATCTCCTCCTTCACATTCTCCCGCAACTGGGGGTGCGAGGAAAAGGCTCAGAATTCCGAGCCCACCCGCTGGCGGTGATGCAGGGCAGTCTGGAGCGACTGCT
Source organism: Pseudophryne corroboree (assembly GCF_028390025.1). Classification (NCBI taxonomy): domain Eukaryota; kingdom Metazoa; phylum Chordata; class Amphibia; order Anura; family Myobatrachidae; genus Pseudophryne; species Pseudophryne corroboree. The sequence continues at coordinate 417,821,670 of NC_086447.1, read as the reverse complement.
GATGCTGACATCTGGTCCGGACTGAATGACCTGACAACGATTACGGACATGTCATCTACTGTCACTGCATATGATTCTCTCCCCATTGAAAGAATGGTGGAGGATTATATGAGTGACCGCATCCATGTAGGCACGTCAGACAGTCCGTACTTATACTGGCAGGAAAAAGAGGCAATTTGGAGGCCCTTGCACAAACTAGCTTTATTCTACCTAAGTTGCCCTCCCACAAGTGTGTACTCCGAAAGAGTGTTTAGTGCCGCCGCTCACCTTGTCAGCAATCGGCGTACGAGGTTACTTCCAGAAAATGTGGAGAAGATGATGTTCATTAAAATGAAATATAATCAATTCCTCCGTGGAGACATTGACCAGCAGCAATTGCCTCCACAAAGTACACAGGGAGCTGAGATGGTGGATTCCAGTGGGGACGAATTGATAATCTGTGAGGAGGGGGATGTACACGGTGATATATCGGAGGATGATGATGAGGTGGACATCTTGCCTCTGTAGAGCCAGTTTGTGCAAGGAGAGATTAATTGCTTCTTTTTTGGTGGGGGTCCAAACCAACCCGTCATTTCAGTCACAGTCGTGTGGCAGACCCTGTCACTGAAATGATGGGTTGGTTAAAGTGTGCATGTCCTGTTTATACAACATAAGGGTGGGTGGGAGGGCCCAAGGACAATTCCATCTTGCACCTCTTTTTTCTTTAATTTTTCTTTGCGTCATGTGCTGTTTGCGTCGCTACCTCATTGCGCCTCTTTTTTTCTTTGCGTCATGTGCTGTTTGGGGAGTGTTTTTTGGAAGGGCCATCCTGCGTGACACTGCAGTGCCACTCCTAGATGGGCCAGGTGTTTGTGTCGGCCACTAGGGTCGCTTATCTTACTCACACAGCTACCTCATTGCGCCTCTTTTTTTCTTTGCGTCATGTGCTGTTTGGGGAGTGTTTTTTGGAAGGGCCATCCTGCGTGACACTGCAGTGCCACTCCTAGATGGGCCAGGTGTTTGTGTCGGCCACTAGGGTCGCTTAGCTTACTCACACAGCTACCTCATTGCGCCTCTTTTTTTCTTTGCGTCATGTGCTGTTTGGGGAGTGTTTTTTTGAAGGGCCATCCTGCGTGACACTGCAGTGCCACTCCTAGATGGGCCAGGTGTTTGTGTCGGCCACTAGGGTCGCTTATCTTACTCACACAGCTACCTCATTGCGCCTCTTTTTTTCTTTGCGTCATGTGCTGTTTGGGGAGTGTTTTTTGGAAGGGCCATCCTGCGTGACACTGCAGTGCCACTCCTAGATGGGCCAGGTGTTTGTGTCGGCCACTAGGGTCGCTTATCTTACTCACACAGCTACCTCATTGCGCCTCTTTTTTTCTTTGCATCATGTGCTGTTTGGGGAGTGTTTTTTGGAAGGGCCATCCTGCGTGACACTGCAGTGCCACTCCTAGATGGGCCAGGTGTTTGTGTCGGCCACTAGGGTCGCTTATCTTACTCACACAGCTACCTCATTGCGCCTCTTTTTTTCTTTGCGTCATGTGCTGTTTGGGGAGTGTTTTTTGGAAGGGCCATCCTGCGTGACACTGCAGTGCCACTCCTAGATGGGCCAGGTGTTTGTGTCGGCCACTAGGGTCGCTTAGCTTACTCACACAGCTACCTCATTGCGCCTCTTTTTTTCTTTGCATCATGTGCTGTTTGGGGAGTGTTTTTTGGAAGGGCCATCCTGCGTGACACTGCAGTGCCACTCCTAGATGGGCCAGGTGTTTGTGTCGGCCACTAGGGTCGCTTAGCTTACTCACACAGCTACCTCATTGCGCCTCTTTTTTTCTTTGCGTCATGTGCTGTTTGGGGAGTGTTTTTTGGAAGGGCCATCCTGCGTGACACTGCAGTGCCACTCCTAGATGGGCCAGGTGTTTGTGTCGGCCACTAGGGTCGCTTATCTTACTCACACAGCTACCTCATTGCGCCTCTTTTTTTCTTTGCGTCATGTGCTGTTTGGGGAGTGTTTTTTGGAAGGGCCATCCTGCGTGACACTGCAGTGCCACTCCTAGATGGGCCAGGTGTTTGTGTCGGCCACTAGGGTCGCTTAGCTTACTCACACAGCTACCTCATTGCGCCTCTTTTTTTCTTTGCATCATGTGCTGTTTGGGGAGTGTTTTTTGGAAGGGCCATCCTGCGTGACACTGCAGTGCCACTCCTAGATGGGCCAGGTGTTTGTGTCGGCCACTAGGGTCGCTTATCTTACTCACACAGCTACCTCATTGCGCCTCTTTTTTTCTTTGCGTCATGTGCTGTTTGGGGAGTGTTTTTTGGAAGGGCCATCCTGCGTGACACTGCAGTGCCACTCCTAGATGGGCCAGGTGTTTGTGTCGGCCACTAGGGTCGCTTATCTTACTCACACAGCTACCTCATTGCGCCTCTTTTTATCTTTGCGTCATGTGCTGTTTGGGGAGTGTTTTTTGGAAGGGCCATCCTGCGTGACACTGCAGTGACACTCCTAGATGGGCCAGGTGTTTGTGTTGGCCACTAGGGTCGCTTATCTTAATCACACAGCTACCTCATTGCGCCTCTTTTTTTCTTTGCGTCATGTGCTGTTTGGGGAGTGTTTTTTGGAAGGGCCATCCTGCGTGACACTGCAGTGCCACTCCTAGATGGGCCAGGTGTTTGTGTCGGCCACTAGGGTCGATTAGCTTACTCACACAGCTACCTCATTGCGCCTCTTTTTTTCTTTGCATCATGTGCTGTTTGGGGAGTGTTTTTTGGAAGGGCCATCCTGCGTGACACTGCAGTGCCACTCCTAGATGGGCCAGGTGTTTGTGTCGGCCACTAGGGTCGCTTAGCTTACTCACACAGCTACCTCATTGCGCCTCTTTTTTTCTTTGCGTCATGTGCTGTTTGGGGAGTGTTTTTTGGAAGGGCCATCCTGCGTGACACTGCAGTGCCACTCCTAGATGGGCCAGGTGTTTGTGTCGGCCACTAGGGTCGCTTATCTTACTCACACAGCTACCTCATTGCGCCTCTTTATTCTTTGCGTCATGTGCTGTTTGGGGAGTGTTTTTTGGAAGGGCCATCCTGCGTGACACTGCAGTGCCACTCCTAGATGGGCCAGGTGTTTGTGTCGGCCACTAGGGTCGCTTAGCTTACTCACACAGCTACCTCATTGCGCCTCTTTTTTTCTTTGCGTCATGTGCTGTTTGGGGAGTGTTTTTTGGAAGGGCCATCCTGCGTGACACTGCAGTGCCACTCCTAGATGGGCCAGGTGTTTGTGTCGGCCACTAGGGTCGCTTAGCTTAGTCATCCAGCGACCTCGGTGCACATTTTAGGACTAAAAATAATATTGTGAGGTGTGAGGTGTTCAGAATAGACTGAAAATGAGTGGAAATTTTGGTTTTTGAGGTTAATAATACTTTGGGATCAAAATGACCCCCAAATTCTATGATTTAAGCTGTTTTTTAGTGTTTTTTGAAAAAAACACCCGAATCCAAAACACACCCGAATCCGACAAAAAAAATTCGGTGAGGTTTTGCCAAAACGCGGTCGAACCCAAAACACGGCCGCGGAACCGAACCCAAAACCAAAACACAAAACCCGAAAAATTTCAAGTGCACATCTCTAAAAAAAACAACAACAACAACAACAGTGGTCTAGAATCAAAACACTGGGATCTGCACTCATCTCTATTGATTTATAATACTGATAGAGTGATGATTCTCTGCTTCTGCTTTTCACACTGATTTTCCAATTTATTTATTTATTACCAGTTATATATATAGCGCACACATATTCCGCAGCGCTTTTTATATTTGCCTATTCACATCAGTCCCTGCCCCAGTGGAGCTTACAATGTATATTCCCTATCACATGTACACACAGATACATTCACGCTAGGGTTAATTTTGTTTGGAGCCAATTAACCTACCAGTATATTTTTGGATTGTGGGAAGAAACCGGAGAACCCGGAGGAAACCCACGCAAGTACGGGAAGAATATACAAACTCCACACAGTTAGAACCATGGTGGGAATTGAACCCACAACCTCAGTGCTGTGAGGCAGTAACACTAACCATTACACCATCCGTACTGCCCATTATGGATGGTTACAACATTACAACAACCTGGGTTGAATTTGTTAACAAAGACTTAAAAATGCAATTAACTCCAGATTATTAACTCAGATAACTCATTGCTGTTATAAAACAAGTGTGAAAGTAGAAATACTGTACAATATTTCTTTTGACTGAACAGGAATTTTGTACGCAGATATGAAGATAGAAAAGTCATATAAAAGCAAATACACAGAATGAATCTGCATTGCAAAAAGAATAGATGCATCTTTGATAGTTCTTGAACATATCTGAAATTAATTTTAGTATCATAAAGTCATTTTGAGATTCACATTGATAACAACAAGTTGGTATTACCTCAGCCGATTCATCTGTAACACTCAGTCCAAGCATCTCAGAAATAACAAATCCACTGGCCAGCCATGAAGTCATTGTGTCGGGGACAGATAATGGCAGGGTATAGGTGTTTCCCGAGCTGTTGAATAATAATTATGTAATAAAATGAATTTATATAAAACATCTATTTGAACTTTCAGAAATGTTTCTCACCAGCTGTCTATCTTTTATGGAGCTGTGTACTCACAGCTCTGAGGTAGGTAGACAGCAGGTGTGAAATCTCTAGAGTTGGCAGAAGGTCCCTGAATTCTCGAGTGCTTAGTACAAAATAAACAAGTGGACAGCTGTGGACAATGCAGGTACAGTGTAACTGTAAACCAAATAAATGTCAGGCCCCTGACCATACTGTATTGCAAACTAGGAACCACTTTATTACAAGCCACTTCCTCCAGCACAAGCCTCACGATGGTTACAAATTATCACAGCTTCTCCAACCTTGCCAGCACATTACTTTAAATAGATGTTAAATACTATGGAAACAAATGCAAGTTGACTGTAATTGCTCCTGTATTGTATGAACAGAGCTAAATTTATAGATTAGTAACATTTACTTCCATTTACTTAAACAGCACAGGTATATTCGATTGCTCTTTGTGTATACTTGCCAAAAGTGTACATTTCTGCAGCTGAACCATCCTTATACAGTACATATGCTTGGTTTGATAGCCATTATCGTCATTAGTGCACCATCAGCCCTATACTAGGTGCAAGGGCCCTATCCCTCTTTGCAGAATCAGAGCAACCACCACTCCTATCAGTAACTTCTTCTTCTGTTGCTGCTGCTTCTCCACACACCCCTTTCCTCAATTATAGGGCATCGCCAGGTGACCCATACCTTAAGTGGGATTTCTCCTCTCTCAATAATACAGAATCATGGCAGCTGCCATGTATCTGCCCCCGAGTACCAAGCACATAAGTCACCACAGGTAATTTTTGTAATTTATTAAGGGCAGTGTTACACCTTACTCAAGCTTGGAGTATATATATATATATATATATATATATTAAAGTCACTTAAGTATTATACATGTACGGTATAAGGGTCACAAATACAAGCAACTTGTTTTTAGTCAACTCAGTTTACACTGCCTTTATACAGTACCAAACAGCTTAGTATAAAAACAAATGTATTGGCATACCTAATGTTGGTTTCTAGCCAAATCCATGTTTCTGGAAGAAGCGCCCTATCAGCTGAAGGTGATGGCATTGTAACTGGTATGCTTGAAATAGTGGGCTGAAATCCTGAAACATGAATAAACAATAAGAAATTCATGCAACATGCCTTATTAGGATTTAGCTGCATTGTCTTGTTTTTTGCCAATTGTCTTAAAAATACAAAACGTTAAGCCTACATTTATTTAAAAATAGAAAAACAACAACTTACAACTATTACTAAAGACAGTACTGTACACTGAAATCTATGACTACTGTATAAAACTGGAATGATATAAGTAAATCAGGGAGTAACCACTGCCAGGATTGGACTGGTCCAGAAGCGGTACTTGGGAAACCCCAGATGGGCCCCATTGCTTGAGGGTGTCGTCCCCCCCCCCCCCCCCCCGCTTTATGGAGATCAGTGAAATCCATGTCTGTTTGCTTGTTTATTTTCTACTTTACAAAGAATTTAAAGGGGTGATCAGCAATAGCCTTAAATTGGTTTTACTTTATTTGCAATGCAAAAAAAAAACGTGGGATGTTTTACGGGTTGAACAAATGACATGTGAAAAAGTGTGGTTATTTCTGTTTCATAAAAATAAAAGCCTCTCAATTCAGACTATACTCACTGCTCACATCTATATAAAGTACTGAGTAAACCTAAAGCTTGAACAGCCACATAAATAATTTTACTATACTTTCTGTTGCTTTTTGGTTTAGGTTGTCATCACCAAGCTGCACATACGGGTGTGGTTCGTTGGGTTGACAGTAACTAGGTTGACAGTCATAAGGTCGACCACTATTGGTCAACAGTGAAACACATGAAATAGGTCGACATTGTCCTTAGGTCGACATGGATAATGTCAACATGGAAAAAGGTCGACATACGTTTCTTTTAAAGTGATCTGGAACCCCAATTAGTGCACCGTGTCCCTTGGCATGGCTCGCTTCGCTCGCCATGCTTCGTGAATGGTGCCTTGCTCCGCTACCGCTGCGCTTGGCACAGGTTACTATTCACAATCTTAGTCCACCTGGATCTTAAGTATGTAAAAAGTTAAAAAATTATTTAAAAAACAAACTCATGTTGACCTTTTCATGCGTTGACCTTTGCCATGTTGACCTAGTGACCATGTTGACCTAATGACCATGTCGACCAATAGTGTCCACCTAATGAGTGTCGACCTATGTGTTGTCGAGCTAAAGACTGAATACCGCACATACAGTACTCACCAACATCATAATCACTGTGCCAGTCTCTTGTGAAATAATGTAGTGCCTTCTCTGGAAGACTGCAGTCTTCTGGTAGAGACAAGGTTAAATCTCCACCTGGCCTACACACACACACAGCACACACACATGGAACACACAGGGGCTTCACAGGGGTGTGACTAATTAATGAGTAGTGCTTGGGGCAGAGGCTTAAATAGATTGTTTAGTGTTGGGGTCAGTGTGACTGATGCCGAAACAGCTGGCCGGTGGCTAGACAGGGCCATGAACACTGAAATGGTTACGGGTCTGCGGTCATCTTGACAAAATAAAACCATGGTGAAGAATTACAGAGTCAGTGCTTCCATTACACAGCTTCATTATCACACTCATACGTCACTATAACAATAAGGAAGATATCACATATAGTCAGTACTGTGCAGATACTTGTCATTTGTACACACAATTTAGAGAAGGCCATTGTACCACAAATGTTCTATGCATGCGTAGGAGCCGTACTGCACATGTGCAGATCTGGGGATGTGATGTCACTCACAGTGTCTCAAACGGTGCAGCTTGATTGACATACAGATGGGTCCACGGTTATCTTGACTAGTTTTCTGCGCCTAGGCACAACATGACTTATTAACATAAACCATTCATCTATTGTTCTTAGCTGCAATACAATACAGAGAACAATACAGCAGGGGATTAAGTCATTACAGCAGGGGATTAAGTTCGACTGGCCAGTCTCAGTTAATCCTATTAAAGGTCAAGATTAATGTGGACCCATCTGTACTGCTGGCTTTTGGGGGTGGTGACGGGGAGGCGTCAGGAAGCATTCCAGAAAACATAGGCTGTCGTCCCCATTTTCTGGGCGTGTCGAAGCCAGTGGTTGCATCCTTGGATGCTGCATCACTGAACCCAGCAGCGTGATGTGACCGGATATCCAGAGTAACCAGAGGGTTACTCAGAAGTCAGGTGGTCACGCAGTTGATCCGATGCTGCATCCATGGACACAGCAATGGATTAGAGAAGCTGGTAGGGAGAGTGTTTATACTTAAGATGCCTCCTGCGTCTTACAAAAACACAACGGCAGTGAAGCTGCCACCCACCTCTGAATCAGCCCCGTATTTCACTGTAATATCAATCTCAAATAGTTTTATCATTTTATTTTCCTTAACATCTTATATTAGAAATATATCTTCTCCCCGCTTGGATGGGTACTATCGAGGATTCCTGGTGTAGTGTATAGGTTGCATGCAGGGGTGTAGCGAGGGTGGCTCTGGTGGAGTGCAAGCTCCGGGCGCTGAAAAAGTTAAAGGGTGTCCTGCCGCCCACCACTCCCACCTTGCCGCGGGTCACTGTACTGACAGCCATAGAGCAGGAGGAGGAAAAGCAGAGAGGATGCACACTAACTTGGAATTGGAGCCTAGGTAGGGAACAGGGCAGGCCAGGAGACTCTGACAGCTGGCACATGCCAGAGCTCTGCCCGCTCTCTTTATATATCTCACTGTCTGCTTGTAACTGTGCAGCAGGGTTTTTTCTGTCCTGCAGCACCACTCTCTGACCCTGCTGCTGCTGCAGCACCTCTCTCTTTCCTGGAAGCTGCAGCACATGTCTCTACTTCAGATGCTGCAACAGCTCTCTCTGCCCTAGTTGCTGCAGCACCTATTTCTGCCCCAGCTTCTGCAGAACCACTCTCTGCCCCAGCTGCTGCAGCACTTCTTTCTACATTGATGCAGCAGCACCTCTCTGCAGCAGCTACTACAGCAGCACCTCTCTCTGCCCCAGCTGCAGCAGCACCTCTTTCTGCCACAGCTGCTGCACACCTCTCTCTGCCCTGGCTGCTGCAGCACTTCTCTCTACATTTATGCTACAACACCTCTCTCTGTCTCTCAGGATGCTGCAGCACCTCTCTCTGTCCTTCAGGCTGCTGTGGTGCAGCTCTCTCTCTGCCCCTTAGGCTGCTGCGGCACAGCTCTCTCTGTCCCTCAGGCTGCTGCGGTACAGCTCTCTCTGCCCCTCAGGCAATTGTGGGACATTATGTTTATTAAAGCATAGAGGGAATATTAGGTCTGGGATGGCAGTTCGACCGTAATATTTTCATTGAAGCATTAGAGAATTTTCAAATCTAGGGCAATTTTGGTGCATTAATTTAATTGAGAGTTTGAGGGTGTTTCAGGTCTGTGAGGGGGTCACATTTAGGGCATTATTTTCATTGAAGCATTGGGAGATTATCAGATCTGTGGGGAGAAGTTTTGGGGCATTATTTTCATTCAGAGATTGGGGGTTATGAGGTCTGTGGGGGGGGGGGGGGGGTGTCACATTTGGGGCTTTATTTTAATTTCATTGAGGAATTGGGGGTGAAGTCAGGTCAATTGGGGCATATATATTTATATATATATTGTGTTTTTCATTTACTTGAATTAAACAAGTAATTAGTTAAATATAGCTACTTCCATAGCCACTCTACCATGGTGTAATGTGTATAAGGGGCTCAAGCATAGTGTAACATGTATAAGGGGTTCCACTGTGTGGCATAACGTGTGTAAGGGGCTCTACTGTGTAGTGTAACTTGTGTCAGAGAAATTTGGACCCCTTATACTGGGACTGAATGCTTATAGGGTTAAAAGCTTGATGTATCAATATATTCCTAGGTGCAGGAAAACATATATTCTGAACCATGTATAAGAAGTGTTCTGTTTTCATCTGCACCTGCTTTTTGTTAATTGTGCTTTATGTGTATGACCTACTGATAAGGGCCACTTTCCGTCATTAGGGGGCTTAGAGTGGTGTATAGTGCTTTATTACTAACTCGTGGCCCCTAAGTGACTGCCCGGGGTCGTTCCTGGCTCATAATTATGAATAAGTATTGTATTTGGATGACAGTAATAAAGACGAACTATGTTCCCTGTCACATAAGCCATTTCTGATGTAATGTGTATTATATGCTATATAAACTGTGATGACTGTAACGCAAATTGTCTCACTGAGCTTGCGTGCTCTGCTGACACCCATCTGGGCCTAGATGCAAAATAAACCATATATGCTTTTTCATCTGATCCTGGCGTATCTCCTCGATTTATTGCTATTACATTTGGTGTTTCCGCCCGGTTGGACGACTCACTTCGCATACGGGACGACAATACTGCTGGGTCCTCTGCCGCAGAAACTAAACAGCGCTGTGAGGTGAGAAACTTTTCATACCTTCTCTTTTCTGCGGCATAAGCAAAACAGCACGTCTGTCCCGTGTGTGCAGTGCTCGCTCCGAAAAGAACCTCGTTCCTGAGGTAAGGACTAGACGAAAAAGCATATTTTTCTGTGTCTATATGTATGAACTGTATGAATAATACTTATTTTTCTAGAACTAACATCTAACACCATTCTTTCCAGTAATCATTACTATTTTTATATACTGCAATACTCAAACTTGTGCATATATTGCTTTTCTCGTTTTTCAGGTTCTAACCTTATTTTTTTTCTATCAATAATATAAAGGGTATACATTGTATAACATACAGTGGTGTTACTAAGCATTGAAGGTTGGAACTGTATAGGGTTAAACTGATGCAATAGCTGCTACAAGTATTTTGTTTTGCGATGTATGTATGTATGTAAGAGATGAATGACGCTGAGTGCATGTGTGCAAACTGAACTCTGTACCCATGTCAGGGACGGAGAAAAGGTGAATCTTCTCATATCAGCCTTTATAACGCAGGGGAAAGAAATAGATCTGTGTGACTCTTTCTTGCCCAAGGTATGATGAAGGTAAAAGGAAAATTGTGAGACCATCTCTCATGGCAGGTATTGTAGGTACTTGAGAGAAAATAGATCTGTGTGACTACTTTTCTGGTTAAGAAACATATAACAGCCTGGGGAGAGAAAGGTTTAGCACTCTCGTCAGATGTGACGCTTGTGGGTATACTTTACTGTGTTGAAAATAATTGATTCATCTCCTTGCAGGAGACTCCATTTGCTTGTGAGAGCCGGTTTTTGAGGTAAAATTGTGTACACTAGAGGAAGGCAAATTGGGCAAAATCAGTCCACAAAGAGGAAATCCCTCTGAGTGCACCGGCTCGCGTTGTGAGTATGGTGATGTTGCAGTGAAATTCTTGGGAGAACAAAATGGAATAAGAGAACACAGAATTATCTAACCTTTCCTCTTACAGGTACCTTTGATGCAATTGTTTTAAATAATTTAGGAGATAAGTTGATAAGTTGTAATGAATGTAAATCTTATTGTTTGTGGATAGCTGATGCACTTTTATTGTCACCTCCAATACAAAACCCTCCGCCTTATGCGGCAAAAATATAGACTTAATAACAGACAGTAAAAGAAATTAGAGAAAGGGAGGAGGCATTATACCCCCACTGGCATCAGATTATCCAAAACCCATAGAGTTAAGGGACACTGGCAATAGACACTTCCCTGATCATTGCCTCTGCACCTTCCTCTATAAATAGAGCAGAGGGTGAATGGTCTGTAGAATGTTGCTGCTGCCGTTTCTTCCCTCTCTGATAACACTACCATACAGGAAACTTTAGTTCATGTTCAGTCACCAGATTCTTCTGGTGCAGGAACACTGGACTACGTTGTAACACCTTTAGGCAGAGGTAGAGGTCAACACATGAGACCGCAGACCTTAACCCTTGCAGATCCTGGTATGTTGCATCCGACCCTATACCCGGTAAGGCTTATCACAGCCCCTCCAGCTGGGGGTGTGGGGCCGGCTGTTACATACTCCATGCATGTTCCCTGGACGGCATCAGACCTTAGAGCCCTAGCAGAGAAGATGCCCGACCCTAGAAAAGATCCCAGGGCAGCATGGGATCATTTAGTTCTGACTAAAAATATTCACCAGCCCACATATAGAGATATGTTGCAATTATTACTTGCTGTGTTCAAACCCAATGATTATACGACCCTGATGCAGCAATTAAAATGGGACACTGCTGCTGCTGCTGCTGCTGCTGCTGCTGCTGAACTTACTAGTGATCATCTGGCTGCTAAGTGGTTGGAACTAGAAACAGCATTTAATAAAACATTCCCTGCCACTATTGATTGGACCAAAATAATTGGAATTACCCAGGACCAAAAGGAATCAGTTGCAGATTATACTGCCAAATTCTTCAAAACTATAAAATGTCACAGTGGCATCCCTGATATACAAGGGAAGCCAGATCTAGCTCCCTTGTTAATCACTTCGTACGTAGAAGGATTGAAAAGACCCATACAGTCCAGACTCAAAACCCAGTCCCCTGATTGGAAAACCAAAACCCTTGCTAGTATTATTGAGTGGAGTAGACACCACGAGGCCAACTTAGTTGAAAAATATATAAACAGACAACAGAAGTTAATGAATATGCAGATTAAAGCAGCTGAGCAAAATGCTCAGCCAGTTCATAACGCACTCTCCAGTGGGAGGGGGCCAGCTCCCCGGAGAGATATATTGTGTTACAACTGTCGGGAAAAGGGACACTTGTCATATGATTGTAAAAAACCCTCTGTGCAAAGGAAGCTTACTTCTGGCAATTACAATCATAGGGACTTTAGACACCGTCCCGGGAATAGAGATTGACAGGAGGACAAGGCTCCGGTGTATCCAGTATTGGCTGCAGATAATCATGACCCCATGGTACATTTACTTATAAATGATAAGCCAATTCCTTGCTTACTAGACACTGGAGCCTCTGTTTCGTTAATAACTGGTAATCAGGGTTTTCCCACCTCTGACAAGACTGTCATTGCAGTAGGAATCTCAAACAGCCCCGTTGAAATGGCACTCTCAGAACCCTTGACTGTCACACTAGGTCCACTGACAAACACGCACTCTTTATTGTTATCCACTAGTGCCCCTGTCAGTTTGCTAGGTTGCGACCTCCTTGCGAAACTTAGATGTACTATTAGTTGTTCACCCGACGGGGTCTTCCTGCATGTCCCAGAGAAACATGCTGACACTGTGCAGGATGCCCTCTGGCAGAATGAGGATAATAGGCTCATGCCTCTTTTACAGACACTGCCGGACTGGGTGTCAGAAATCCCTGAACAGCTCTGGACAACAGACAGTTCAGATGTAGGACTCATAAAGCCTGTAGAGCCTGTACATATCAAGCTTAAGCCACATAAGCAACCCCCCAGGCTTCCCCAGTACCCCCCTTCGGCCAGAGGCAGAACAAGGCATTTTCCCCGTGCTCCAAAGGCTTTTGGAGCAAGGGGTGATTGTTAAAACCATGAGCCCAGCAAATACACTGATCCTGCCAATTAAAAAGAAGAAAGGGGGGCCTGCGGGGGCTCAGATAGAACAGCAGGAAGGGACAAACAAGGAAAAACAGACCACTTCATGGAGATTTGTGCAGGACCTGAGAGCTGTTAATGCTGTGGTTCTCTTTCTATTCCCTGTGGTCCCAAATCCAGCTACCATCCTGATGCAAGTCCCTCCCAATAGCTCCCATTTTTCTGTAATCGATTTATGCTCAGCATTTTTTTCTGTCCCTATACATCCTGACAGTCAATACTTGTTTGCATTCACCTACAGAGGACAGCAGTACACTTGGACCCGTCTCCCAATGGGCTTCACCGACGCCCCTGCCATATTTGGCCAGGCATTACAGGAGGATTTAAGCCACTTTTCCTCACCAGGTGGCTCCACCCTCATCCAATACGTGGATGATCTCCTGCTCTGTTCACCGTCATTAGAAGTATCTGAACTAGATACCAAAGCACTACTCTGTTTCTTAGCAGAGAAAGGACACAAAGTGTCCAAAGGAAAAGTGCAGTTATGCTCTCCCAAGGTGGAATACATAGGGCATTGCATATCCAAGGGGTACAGACACATAACCACTAAAAGAGTAGAGGAGATTCAACAGGTACAACTGCCCCGAAACAAAAAGCAAGTTTGTACTTTTTTGGGCATGACTGGTTACTGCAGGCAGTGGATACCTAATTATTCCCAATTGGCAGCTCCACTGTATGCCTTAATGACACACGCGGTTGCAGAACCCTTACAGCACACAGACGAAACTAACCAAGTTTTTCAGACATTGAAAAAATCATTGTTACAACCACCAGCACTAGGCATACCAAACTATAACAAACCCTTTTCCTTGTTTTGTCATGAGGTAATGGGATATTCTGCAGGTGTGTTAACTCAGCGGCATGGCGATAAACAACGCCCTATAGCATACTACAGTGGGGTTTTGGATCTAGTTGCCAGGGCCTTGCCGGTGTGTGTGCGAGCAGTGGCTGCCGCCGCAATCTTAGTTCACAAATCTGCAGATATTGTCCTGAATCAACCATTGTATCTGTATGTGCCTCATGCGGTAGCTACTTTACTTACTTGCAAGCAGACACATTTAACCACTTCACGGCTCACTAAGTGGGACCTGACTTTGCTAGCACCCAGTAATCTCATTATCCAGCGCTGCAATACATTGAATCCCACCACCCTTCTGCTTGTAAGGAATGAGTCTTTCCAGACTCAGAGGGAGGAGGGGGAAGGTGAGGGCACACAAGACACACGGCCCTGGCCTCACTGATGAACCCATCCCGCATGCAGATTTAACACTGTTCATGGATGGAAGCTGCTTACGACGAGAAGACAGCAGCCTGGGGTCTGCATATGCTGTATGTACACAGACTGAAACGCGGGAAGCCAGACCCCTCCCAGCCCCTCACTCAGCTCAAAGTGCTGAGCTTGTAGCCTTGACCAGAGCTTGCAAAATAGCAAAGGGTAAAATTGCAAACATTTACACTGACTCGCGCTATGCATTTGGGGTGGTGCAAGATTTCGGAAGTTTGTGGAAAATTAGAAACTTCCTAACATCTAATGGGGCACCTATTGCGCATGCAGACAAGGTGCGAGAGCTTTTAGAAGCAGTGATGGAACCTGAACAAATTGCTGTCATAAACTGCCAGGCCCACACTTCTGGCAGGGATGAGGTGTCAAAAGGAAATACCAGAGTGGATCGAATAGCAAAGTCCACGGCTATGTTAAAAGAACAAATGTATGTAATGTCTGAAATATGTATACCTGATACACAAGCATTGATTTCTATGCAATTAACCTCCAGTCCACAGGAAATCTCCACCTGGGAGCGGGAAGGATGCCAGCCAGATGCTGATGGTTTGTGGCGCAACAGAGATGGCAAGCCAGTGGCCCCCAGATCACTTTTACCTGCATTAGCTCAGGTCACTCATGGTCTGACCCATGCATCTAAAACTGCAATGACTAATCTAGTCAGGACTTACTGGTACGCCCCTGGATTCTCTGCATTGGCTTCTAAATTTTGTCAAGGCTGTCTAATTTACCTCCAAAAAGTCCAGGTAGAAAAGTGCCTACAATATCATCACACCTTCCCGCCACAGAGGGACCATTTCAGGTGGTACAAATTGATTACATTCAGTTCCCAAAGGTAAGACAATTGCAGTATGTTTTGACTTTAACTGTTTAGCAGGTGGGTGGAGCATTGCTTGTAGCCACAGCAACAGCTAGTATAACAGCCAAGAAGATAGTGCAGGACTTAGTCTGCAGGTATGGACTTCCCCAGGTTATCTCTTCTGACCAAGGTACGCATTTTACCGGAAGGGGTTTCAGAGAAATGTGTGAAATGATGGGCATAAAGCAGCAATTACATGTGCCCTACCACCCCCAGTCAAGTGCAAAAAAAAATTGAACGATTAAATCAAACTGTGAAAAATAAATTGCAAAAATGTACCAAACAAACTGGACTCTTGTGGCCTGAGGCTTTGCCTCTTGTTTTGCATTCCATCCGAACCACACCCACAGGACCATTATGTATTTCCCCGTATGAAATTCTATTTGGAAAGTTGCCTAATCTTATGATGGTCCCAGCACCAGACCTCTCTATCGCCCAAGATGTGACTGTTAAATATTTGATTAATATGAGTAGACAGATCAAGACAATTCATGATGCTGTCATTTCTCAACCAAGCAGTCCTGCGGCCTGCCATGATTTGATGCCTGGTGACTTTGTGATGATAAACTTTTCACGTTGCAGTTCTTTGTCCGAACGGTGGGAGGGACCATTCCAGGTGCTGCTAACGACCCCAACGGCAGTGAAGGTTGGAGAGAGATCCACCTGGACGCACGCATCGCATTGCAAAAAGGTCCGAACAGACCCGCCCTGGAGTGAACCCGAGGACATCCTGCAAACCACCTCACTTGTGTTGCTCACAGGACCTTGACCACCAGGAAGGATACAATAAAGCCCCTGGTGAGTTGCCACCTAAGCCGGAAAGAAGCAGAGCTTCTCTACCCGTGAAGAAAATGAAGATACTTTGGATCCTGTTCTCTGTCTTAACTCCTGTCATGCTGGAGGCTTACATCACTGACTATGGACATGAGAATGCTATACTTGCCATTCATAAGGCCATTGCAAGAGTTAACATTGAGACTGACTGTGGGGTGTGTACACATTTGCCAATGACTGCTGAATCAGGGATACCCTTAATAGCCATTCAGGTAACTTGGGAAGAAGCCATTAGATTTGATTGGGTACACTGGGAAGATAATTTTTCCAGAACCAATTATAGTGCCAGAATTAGTCCTCGGAGAAGAATAAACTCCCCTCTTAGCAATAGTATCCAGAGTGGGACAGCCTGCCATTTGTGTGGTTCATAATGATTTAGCTCAAGGAGCACTAGATGATGGTGGGACAAGGTCCATGCGTATAGTCAACAGGCAGAAGATGGGGAAAGATATACATTTAGGGATATTTATGGTAATGTCAATAACTCCATGTTTAGAACTTGGGAAGAACGAGTGGACATTAATGACCGGAACCCTTATAGTATATCAGGTAACATCACTCACTCATTTTTTCAGCCTTACTTACAAATGTAAAGGTAGGAGGTGTTGCACTAAAAAAAATACTTACTCAGGGTTGGCAGTAAATGTTCAGATAAATGTGTCCTTTCTTAAATAGCCCCCATGTTACGAGTCACAAGAAAATGACATGGAGTTCCACGTAATATTGATTATAGAGAAGTATTTTACAGGGCAAGGAGAGGCATAGTGTACAAGAATAGATGGGAGCAATTCTTTTACTCACTTTTTCCTCAGGTAGGGGTAGGAATTTTGTCAGAAAGACTAGAAGCGTACACTCATTATATGGATAAAATAATAAATGAAACTAGCCATGCCATACGAGAAATGAATGAAGAGTTGGCTCAAGTGCGTAAAGTGGCGCTGCAAAATAGGTTTACATTAGACCAAGTGCTGGCCTCAGAGGGAGGAACATGTGCTTTGATAGGACAGGAGTGTTGCACTTACATTGCAGACAATTCAGATATAGTGGAAGGTCACATTAGAGAAGTGGAGAAAATGCAGGAAGAATTAAGGAAGATAGGAGGAGAAGGATGGGATCCGTTTGGATTCCTGGGTAGAGGTGTATCAGCTCTGATAGCCGGATTCCTACAGTATGTAGTGATTGGAGGTTTGATCTCGTTGCTTATATACCTGTGTTTGAAGTGTGTGCCAATGATCTTTAGTAAGGGGTGTCAGAGTAGTTCAAAATCTGCAATGGGTCCACTTCCCTCTGCTCTTCCGCCCCCTGTGCACGTTCCGATGTCCAGAGGGGTGATGCCCCCTGGTCAAAATTTTCTGCCGTTGGAGCCTGAAATACCTTCTGTTAGTACCTTTCAGATCCTTCGAGCAAGTGACATAAGTGACCAAAGGGCCATTTATGAAAAAGTGGATAGTAGTGTGTGACAAAAGGAATTTGTCAGAGGGAGGAATTGTCAGAGAAATTTGGACCCCTTATACTGGGACTGAATGCTTATAGGGTTAAAAGCTTGATGTATCAATATATTCCTAGGTGCAGGAAAACATATATTCTGAACCATGTATAAGAAGTGTTCTGTTTTCATCTGCACCTGCTTTTTGTTAATTGTGCTTTATGTGTATGACCTACTGATAAGGGCCACTTTCCGTCATTAGGGGGCTGAGAGTGGTGTATAGTGCTTTATTACTAACTCGTGGCCCCTAAGTGACTGCCCGGGGTCGTTCCTGGCTCATAATTATGAATAAGTATTGTATTTGGATGACAGTAATAAAGACGAACTATGTTCCCTGTCACATAAGCCATTTCTGATGTAATGTGTATTATATGCTATATAAACTGTGATGACTGTAACGCAAATTGTCTCACTGAGCTTGCGTGCTCTGCTGACACCCATCTGGGCCTAGATGCAAAATAAACCATATATGCTTTTTCATCTGATCCTGGCGTATCTCCTCGATTTATTGCTATTACACTTGGTTCCACTGTGACCCCTTTTCCTACTGCGCATGCGCGAAACACTGGAAAATGGTGCAGTGACATTTTCCTAGTGATTTCTGCAGCGCTGCTGCTGTGCCATGGGACTCCAGAGGGTAAGTATTAAAAATGAGGGGTGCAGGTGGCGAGGTGCTGGCCCCCCTTGACCCCGGGGGCCAGTGTGCACCACATACACTGCACCCATTAGAAATACGCCAGTGTCAACAAAACATGTACTGGTAGACTTTTGACATTACATAGTAGACTTACCTTCGTATGAAGGATAAAGTGTGTTAATTGTGGCATCAGACAGAGTGTTATATCCCCACGGCTGGTGGTAGAAAAGTGAAAATGTCAGTCTGAGCTTGAAAGACAAGGCTGGATTTTCCAGCAAATTATAGTAAAGTTAAACATATATCTAGTTCTACTGTTCACTGTATGGTCATTCAGATACACACAACAAATTGAATATTATAGCAACAAATAACCGTTTGCTGTGGATTTTCATTCTAAGGGGGTGTATCCTATTAGCCACGGTAAATCCTTTGTGGCTAAAGGTTCCAGTGAGGGCTATCCAATTAGCTCTAGCCACCAGCCGTTATCTGGGATTAGGCTTTGTGTGACACAGAATCAGGGCTGCCATCAAAAATGATGGGGCCTGAGAATGACAAATTTGGAAGCCCCCCCGTCCCATAGCACCCCCAAAGCTTACCAGAGGGGCCCCGGGTGGCAGCAATTAGGATCGCGGGGACAGACCAGCTACCTGCTCACTGGCAGGGCAGGTATCCACGGAGGCACTCAGTCAGAGCCCGGGACTGAAGTCCCCACCGACCCCCCTTGATTGCGGGCCTGCACAGAATCCCACATATCCACCCCTATCAGCCCCATTTTTCCACGATAACACATGGGTCCAGGAACCTATCCCGGATCCCATGTGTTATCGGACAAAAACTGGTAATTTACTGTATGCTAAAAACAGGCTATAATTGGCTAGCCCAATAATACCATCGGGTTAAAATCGCAATATTAACCATTTTTTGCCGTGTGGTAAATTACTGCTGGCAATAGGATACCGCCCTAAGGGAGATGACAATGTCAGATCGATTCATTGGATTATAAAAGTCTACTATGGGTACATTTCTTACAAAATAGTTTATCTGTACCTAGAATGGTAATATTACTGGTGCAGACAAAGGGGGTAATTCCAAGTTGATCGCAGCAGGAAATTTTTTATCAGTTGGGCAAAACCATGTACACTACAGGTGTGGCAGATATAACATTTGCAGAGAGAGTTAGATTTGTGTGGGTTATTTTGTTTCTGTGCAGGGTAAATACTGGCTGCTTTATTTTTACACTGCAAATTAGATTGCAGATTGGACACACCACACCCAAATCTAACTCTCTCTGCACATGTTATATCTGCCTCCCCTGCAGTGCACATGGTTTTGCCCAATTGCTAACAGAATTCCTGCTGCGATCAACTTGGAATTACCCCCAAAGATATAACTATGAATATATACTGTGAATGACATTATGTCTTAATTGTACATCATAGGCATTATCTATTGTTTCACTTATTAGTTTTCCAATAAACAAAATTCCTAGCAGTGGTAGGAGTGTAACAAAAAGAAATTATCTAAATTGCAGTGGAATAAGACTCAAATTCATAAATGAATAGAAATAATTGTAAATGCGACACAATAGAATAGCAAAAAGCTATTTCCTTAAAAACTTTGCTAAATAATCAAGCATTCAACAAGAAGGACAACTTTTGTGGAAGAATACAATGTAGATTGAAGACAATGGGTCACATTAAATTCACAGCATAACCTACAAAAATCCCAAATGCTTGATATATACACAGAGGCAGGCTCGTAAGTTCATACCAGGCACCCGGAGGCAAAGTAGACGGTGGTGCCCCTCCTGGTGGCTCTGGCTCGTGCATGTGCTGGCGTCCGTTGGCGCATGCACAGTAATACAGCTAAGGCGTAAGAGGAAACATTCACTGAAGGGGTTCTAGCCACTGCTGTGCAGTCACTGCCATGTGGAGCTGAGAGGTGAGATCATTATCCAGGCAGCGGAAGGGGAGACACCAGGGCAAAAAGCAGACAGTCAGCATGGATGGAGAAGAGTCCTCAGTGCCCTCCTGATAGCTGGCATTGCCTCCGGGAGTTACGCCACTGCAATAAGGTGCGGCATGTAGCCATGGCACCCGCAGCAGGCTCATGTCATGGTGCCTCCCTCCACCCAATAACACACCATGCATCAATTAACCCCGTATTAAACCATTCACTCAATAATCCATCAATCCCTCCCTCAGAATACATCAACCTAGTTCTCTTCAATCTATTATCATTTCACCCTCCCAACACCTATTAACAATTTAATCCACTCTATCAGCTCCATAAAGATCTTTCCACACAGTACCCATCAACCTATTCACCCATTAACACCCTCACTCAGCACCTGGTAACTTCCCCCCACCCAGCACTAACCCATTCAATAACCATTTCATCCTCCCAGCATTGATTTACAAACTCATTCACCCAGAACGCATTTACACACACAACTATACAGTACATATGCAAAGACACACATACACACAGCAGATTCTACAGCAGCTCCTCGGTTTGTGTAGTCTGGAGGGGTGGAGCTTCCTATGTGATTGACACATTGGGACTCCAAGGGTAGGAGGAAAGGACTTGAGAGGGAAGAGGTGGCCACCACACAGCCGGTATGTTCTATGACACTAAATGCAGATACCTGTTGTGGACACCCCTTCCCTCTCCTCAAGCCTTCCCCTCCTACCCTCGGGGTCCCACCCTGTTATACCCCTTTCACACAGAAATTCCAGGTCTGACCCAGGATTTGGAACATGATTCCAATCTGGGTCAAACTTGGAATAGACCTCTCTCAGATCATGGCTCCGACCGGGTTATTCTTGGGTCAGCGCCATTTACACTGCACACAGGTGCAGTGGAACTGGTCTGCCGGCGTTTGGGAGATGACATCTTCTCAAAGTGCTGAGAATGCGACTCTTCCAGTGCTGTAAACGGGACCCGGGCCAGATTACCCGGGTTACCTGTTCACACTGCCTCTTAACCCGTGTTTTTCCCAGGACCAATCCCGAAAGCTATCCGGGTTGGATTCCCAAATAACTGGACCGAGGTTATTTTTGGGACACTTTCACACTGAGCCACAACCTGGGTTTAGCCGAGTAGAAGCAGCAGTGTGAAAGGGGATATTACGGAGAGTTTGTGTCCTCTGAAGTGTCATACCAGGCATAATTATAATGCCGGGCATACACAGGCAGATAAAATGCCTGTCAGACCAACAGGCATTTTATCTGTCACTACCGATATCTGGGACAGACACTGACAGATCTCTCACAGTTCAAGTCACCTAATATTGGCACTCCACCCCCAGGGGAGGACACATTTCCCCGTTCCTTCCCATGTGAAGGAACAGGGGAAATGTCCGTCTGTCAGCCGCAGTAGGGCATACACTGACAAATATAGCCGACATGACACTTACAAAATATTGCATCGGATGGACATGCTGGACGATCCGGCATGCCCGACCGATTGATATTTTCGGATTGGTCGGTCACATACATGCAACAATTATCTTGCCGATCCTCTGATATCGGGCAGATCGGCCAGATAATTGTAGGGTGTATGCCCAGCATAAGGCTGGCACTGGTGCAGCAGCTAGCCCTTTGTGGTGCCTTCTGACCCCACTGGTGCCTGGAGCTCACACTCCACTCGGTGCAACCCTGTATTATTATAACAGGAGAACATTAGCTTTAAATACGTACACAATTTTACCAAGAGTACTAGATATACATTTTCCACATCATAAGCATGTTTAATAGTAGACATACCTTTGTGTAACTCGCAAAAGACTTTTCCACCTGGGAATATAATGACATGATAAATAAACACATTAATAGACACCTTCCAACCATTTATTCATCAGTTATTTGCAAGCAGATTATAGTTACTAAAAAAAAAGATTAAATCTTTCTATTCCGCAATCCTTTACATAAAAGTGTATGTTTGGATATATTCCTGTATACTCACTCTACTTGCAGTTAGATCATTTTCATTTCCAAGAAGTGAGGGACTTTTACCAACGACTCGCAGTCCGACCAAAGAGCGGGATTCAGTCACATTGACAGATAGCAACACATTTTCAGATGGCTGCGCTGTGTTTTTACTCCATGATAATGTTACCTGTAATGAAGTCGAAATAAGCACAACTGGTACAACTTGGTTGCGCGTTCTCAATGTGTTATGCTTTAATGATTATTAATTGGAAACTCATTATTATGATCTAGTCCTTGACATTATGGGATCTATGTAATAAATAAGTCTAAGGAACAGGTACATTTTTGCCGAAACAAGTCTGTTTCTTAAACTCTTTACCTATTACCTAATCCCGAAACACTGATGACAGTAAGGAACAACTCTTGATTAGTTTTCTATCTTTAGCCTTTATACTGTAGTTCATAGTACATACTGTATTTCTAAATTTTAAATACCTGTAAGTGATTTTATAACTTTTTTTATGTATATGCCCTGTATTAATTTTTTTTTTTAAATTAAATGATTAAATTATGCCTTAAAATATACATACACATTATGTAAGGGAAAGTCCATTGATCTCAGTAGTTTTTGCACTGTAGGTGAGATTTACTAAGGCAACGGTTTAGTATTCAGTTTGCAACCCAGCAGACAACTGAACTCCATCCACTCCCATCTACACATCTATTCTGTGTCTGCTGGGCAGGGCCATCTTAACATATAGGCACACTGGACAGCTGCCCAGGGACTCCCAATTCTAAGGGCCTCCGAACGGAGGTGGGTGATAGTCACACAATCAGAGCATCAAGGCAGCATTCTATGCCTGCCTCCCAGCCTGCAGCCAGACAGTGAATAGCTGGCAGAAAGCTGATTGGAGGATGACTGAAGATATACACCAATCAGAGTGCTGACAGCCATTCACTATATGGAAGCATGAGGAGAGATGGTGCAGGACCGCTGGAGTGTCATATTATGATTTTTTTTTAATTGGTTCCAGTGAATGGGTAGATAGGGGCCCCAGTGCCTGCAATACTGCTGCTAGGTAGTGATTTTGTAGAGATTTGAAGTATAACAAAGAGGAAGAATTATGAAAACCTGGCAGTGTGCTCAGTGTTAAATAAAAGAACATTTTCCACACATGACTCAACTTCAAAAAGGTGTTGCACCACCACAGTTACAGTCAGTACAACAGGAAGGTATTCGATTATCCATACCTCCCAGCAATCCCGATATTTGCGGGACAGTCCCGTTTTCTTGGGACTGTCTATTCAATGGAGACAGAGGGAGAGGGGGCATGCCAGCAGCTCAAAGCTCACAGGGGGCATGCCCCCTTAGTGAAAAAAAATGGGGGGCGTAACCTGCAATCGCAGCACTGCCGCAAAGCCACACACCCTTTTTCATAGACCACGCCTCTTTTTGGATGCACGCGCAGGACTCACTGTTCCCTCTTTCCTTGACTCATATCTTGGGAGGTATGGATTATCATCTAAATCTTTTTCAATATGGCAGTAGTATAGCTGTATAAAAAGAATACTCATACTGAGCTAAATCTTTAAATTTACTTAAGGAAATAAGGTTACAGCTTAAACAAGGGAAAAAAGATAAGACCAAAAATGTAGAAAATTAATTGAGAACATATACACTTCCATATTATGCTCTTGCACTATTTCTGCTATTTTGCTGGAAAAAAATATAAAAAACAACAACCTTGTTCTTAAACATTCCTTTGATGGACAGCATGTAGGAGGTTTGCACAATATCACCATAACCTCCATTAACATTATGAAAGTAAAGGATGATCTCTGCGGAGGGAGCCCAAGAGTGCTGTGGGGTCAGGCTGAATGACGTCCTGCTCTTCTTCCCAGCAGACACAATTGTTCCTTTAGCCATAACCTGCAGAACATAAAAACAGAAATGTGTTTTGTCTTTTTCTAATAGTTATAAAGATCAAATTATATTCATCAGTAATAAAATAACTACATATTGTAACACTGTAGGGGTGCAAGGTGCCTTTTCCTGGGGAATATGGCAGCCCGCAGCAGCTGAGGAACAACACAAGTCCAGTTTCTGGTACAACTGACCCCGGACAGTTTTATTGAAACAGAAAATAAAACAAACCCCAAAATAAAAATACCTTGCCTGTCCGGCACTAACTAAACATAAGATATTCCTAACTGTCACTAAACAAAACACAGAGTTCTTCAGTACATACTGTATAGCTTACTTGCATCAGAAAGCGTGTCTCTCACACACAGATCCTGCAGCCTTCCCAGGCAGTCTGCCCATACTAATCAGGTTAGAAGCACTATAACACTCTTACACAGCTGAAACCCTGATTAGCCCTCTGTGAGGCCAAAGACCCGAACTGGGCCCAATGTCTAGAACTCGCCTTATCTCTCTCTCAGAGCCTTTACCCAGCTTTTACAGCAAACTGAAAAGGTTCAGACAAAACAAAAAGCATTTTTCCTAGAAGTTAACATTTTCTAAAACATGTAAGACAAGAACCTGGGACAAATATACCTGCCCTCAAACACTATCCCAGTGTTCTTGTCACATATCCCCCTCCCCTGTTTCGACCTAGGGGCCGGAACACTTGTAGCCCCCAAACAGAAGATGCGAGACAATGCATCTGCGTTGGCCAATTGTGTTCCCGGTCTATGTTCAACAGTAAACTTAAAATCCTGCAACGCTAGAAACCATCTAGTTACCCGAGCATTCTTGCCTCTATTTACATACATCCATTTTAAAGGGGCATGATCCGTCACTAGTCTGAATTGTCTACCCAAGAGGTAATATCTCAAGGTATCTAGTGCCCACTTAATGGCCAAAGCCTCCTTTTCCACAATGGCATACCTTTTTTCATGCTCATTGAGTTTCCTACTCAAATAAATGATAGGGTGTTCGTCCCCATCTCTGGTTTGGGACAGCACAGCACCTATCCCTACCTCTGAGGCATCTGTCTGTACCACAAATTCTTTTGAAAAATCTGGTGTTATCAACACCGGTTGTGAACACAAAGCCACTTTTAACGCTTGGAACGCCTTTTCTGCATCAGGGTTCCATTTCACCACATTTGACTGCTTCCCTTTGGTAAGGTCTGACAACGGCACCGCTGTGGTCGCAAAATTGGGAATAAACCGTCTATAGTACCCAGTAATTCCCAAAAAAGCCCTTACCTGTTTTTTATTCACTGGACGAGGCCAGTTTTGAATAGCATCAACTTTATTCAATTGGGGCCTAATCAGACCTCTGCCTATGGTGAAGCCCAAGTATTTGACCTCCTCCATTGCGAGGCAGCACTTCTTTGGGTTAGCAGTTAACCCTGCCTCTCTGATTGAGTCCAGTACTGCTTGTACTTTAACCAAATGGGACCCCCAGTCTTTACTGTGAATTACCACATCATCCAAATAGGCAGCTGCATATTTTCTATGGGGCCTCAAAATTTTATCCATCGCCCGTTGAAAGGTTGCTGGAGCCCCATGCAACCCAAAGGGTAACATCTTATACTGGTACAGCCCCTCCGGAACCGAAAAGGCTGTTTTTTCTTTGGCGCTATCAGATAAAGGTATTTGCCAGTAACCTTTGGTCAGGTCCAATGTGGTGAGAAACCTGGCTGTTCCCAGCCTTTCTACAAGCTCATCCACACGGGGCATGGGGTATGCGTCAAACTTGGACACCTCATTTAACTTACGAAAGTCATTACAGAAGCGTATGCTACCGTCGGGCTTCGGGATGAGCACTATGGGACTGGACCACTCACTGTTAGACTCCTCTATGACTCCAAGTTCTAACATGGTTTTAACTTCTTTAGAAATAGCTTCTCGCTGAGCTTCAGGAATCCTATATGGCTTTAAATGAACCCTGACCCCTGGTTCTGTGACAATGTCATGTTTTATTATGGTCGTTCGGCCAGGCAGCTCTGAAAATACCTCCCTATTTTGGATGAGAAATTCTTTAACCTGATTGTTCTGATCAGCTGATAATGTCTCTGACACCTTCACTGCGGGAAGCAACCGGGGTGAAGACACCGAAGGGCAAGGCTCCGCTGACAGAGACAACCTATCTTTCCAGGGTTTGATTAAGTTAACATGGTAGATCTGTTCGGGTTTTCTCTTTCCCGGCTGGTATACTTTGTAATTAACCTCATTCACTTTTTCCCTAATCTCAAATGGACCCTGCCATTTAGCTAGGAATTTGCTTTCCACAGTGGGTACCAAAACAAGAACTCTATCTCCAGGAGCAAATTCCCGTATCTTGGCACTCCGGTTATAGACCCTCTGTTGAGCACTTTGGGCCTGTTCCATGTGCTCTCTGACAACAGGTACCACGGCTGCAATCCTATCCTGCATTTGTGTTACATGCTCAATAACGCTTCTATAAGGAGTGGGCTGTCCTTCCCACGTCTCTTTGGCAATATCCAACAGCCCTCTGGGGTGTCTACCATACAACAAATCAAATGGAGAAAACCCCGTAGAGGACTGAGGAACTTCTCTGATGGCCATTAACAAGTAGGGCAACAAACAATCCCAGTTTTTCCCATCTCTCTCAACAACCTTTTTTAACATACTTTTTAATGTTTTATTAAACCTTTCCACCAACCCGTCAGTTTGGGGATGGTAGATGGACGTCCTGAGGTGAGTGACCTTAAATAACTTGCACAATTCTTTCATGATCCTTGACATAAATGGAGTACCTTGGTCAGTCAAAATTTCTTTTGGTATTCCCACTCTACTAAATACCTGCACCAGCTCCCTAGCTATCGCCTTGGTTGTGATAGTGCGTAAAGGGACAGCCTCAGGATATCGAGTGGCATAGTCCATAATTACCAGGATATACTGATGGCCCCGAGCAGACTTTAACAAGGGCCCCACGAGATCCATGGCTATTCTGTCAAACGGGACCTCTATAATAGGCATGGGAACTAGTGGGCTCCTGAAATGGGGTCTAGGGGCATGATACTGGCATTCAGGACAGGAAGAACAATATTCAGACACTTCTTTATAAACCCCTGGCCAAAAGAACCTTTGTAAAACTCTTTCAGTGGTTTTTTCTGCCCCTAAATGTCCTGCGGTAACGTGACTATGAGCTAAATCTAGTACCGTTCTCCGATAAGGCTGGGGAACTACCAACTGTTCCACCACATCCTCACCCCTTTTGACAATGTGGTACAAGAGCTCATTACAGATGGCCATGTGGGGATACGTAACCCTGTCACCTGGTACCACAGGTTCCCCATTAACAATCTTAACATTCTCTCTAGCCTTTATTAAGGTAGGATCCTTTAACTGTTCAGACGCAAACAGATCCTTCTTTACCTCCAGGTCAGGCACGCTTTCAGTTCTAACTACTATGTCTCTGTTCCCAGCAAGAGGGTCCTCACTGGACTCCCCATCTGTCACTTCCCCAGCCAAACTAGCAAAAGGCAAAGGGCCAGAAAGTTCCGAAGACCCACGTACATCCATAAAATCACCGGTATTATCAACTGGCTTTTTACTTCTCACATCTGTAGATAACCGTGATTCCCACAGTTTCCAAAAATGAGGAAAATCCCTCCCTATTATGGCCTCATGCACCAAGGTAGGGACCAGTCCCACTTTAACTATTGCTGACCCACAACAAGTTTCTATATTCACCTCAGCAGTGGCATAATGTTGGGTATCCCCATGTATGCAAGTTACCCCAATAGGTATTTGCTGGAACTTTAAGGGGTTCACTAACCCAGCTTTCACAAGGGTAACTAAACTTCCTGAATCTAGCAAGGCCTCTACCCGGTTACCCTCTAAGAACACATCACACATTTGTTTTTCCAGCTCAGGTGAAGGTACCACAGTACAGGCTAACCTAGCAAAGAAAGACATTCTGCGACATTCAAAGGCAGCATCACATTGCATGGGTTCTTGCGTGACTGGGCAATTGGCAATAACATGACCTGGCATACCACACCTAAAACATTTAATCACACGATTATCAACCCGTTTGGGCAGCATAGACCGTTCTAGCCCCATTGGCCTGTTTCCAGGGCCAGTGTTTACAGTCTCTCCAGCCTTGCGTTCTCTTAACCGCCCAGCAACGTTTTCCCACGGAACAGTCTTACCAGTCTTTACTGAAGGGCGCTGTCGAGGATCTATGGGTTGCTGGGTGGTCATCAGTAGTTCCTCTGCTGCCAAATACCTCTCTACCATGTCCACTAATTGGTCAGCAGTACCCGGGTTTCCATGGCTCACCCACTTGCGCAGGACCATGGGCAAAGATCTCAAGTAGCGGTCCATGACGACTCTTTCCACCATCTGGGGACCAGTTAATGTCTCTGGCTGTAGCCATTTTTTTGTTAGCTGAATAAGGTCGTGCATCTGGGAGCGCGGAGGCTTCTCCATGGCATACAGCCAACGGTGCACCCGTTGTGCTCGTACTGACAGCGTGACTCCCAGGCGGGTCAGGATCTCAGTCTTTAGTTTATCATAGTCCCGAGCCTCAGCAGGGCTTAAATCAAAGTAAGCTTTTTGGGGCTCACCTGACAGGAAAGGTGCCAGCAGACTGGCCCACTGTGCTTTCGGCCAGTTCTCACGCTCGGCAGTCCTTTCAAACGTGGTCAGATAGGCCTCCACATCATCAGCCTCTGTCATTTTCTGCAGGAAGTGACTGGCCCGTATAGAACTAGAGCTGGTTGGAGCACTGACGGCCACATCTCCAACCCGAGCTGCAAGTCTCTGCACCACTTCTGCTAAGGCCTCTCTATCCTGACGCTGTTGCCTGTAAAGTTCATCAACAACTGCCTGCTGTTGTCTCTTATTTTCCTCCATTGCCACCTGCTGCTGTCTGTTGGCCTCCTGCTGTAGTCTCCAATTTTCCTCCATTGCCACCTGCTGTTGTCTCCTATTTTCCTCCATTGCCACCTGCTGCTGTCGGTTGGCCTCCTGCTGAGCCGCTGTAGCTTGCAGCAAGGCTTTAAGCAGATCCTCCATGTCGACAGATTTTTCAGGCGGCTTTGTAGCTGCTTTCACCCAGGACATATATCAAACCCTCAGGGGTGAGTCTCAGTAACTTCACACTGGGCTGTATCTGCATAAACCACCGTTTTCTGCAGGCCTCACAAAGCTGCTGCTTTCACTTATGCGCAGAACGGTGTGCTCGCATTCTCCACCAAGTTGTAACACTGTAGGGGTGCAAGGTGCCTTTTCCTGGGGAATATGGCAGCCCGCAGCAGCTGAGGAACAACACAAGTCCAGTTTCTGGTACAACTGACCCCGGCCAGTTTTATTGAAACAGAAAATAAAACAAACCCCAAAATAAAAATACCTTGCCTGTCCGGCACTAACTAAACATAAGATATTCCTAACTGTCACTAAACAAAACACAGAGTTCTTCAGTACATACTGTATAGCTTACTTGCATCAGAAAGCGTGTCTCTCACACACAGATCCTGCAGCCTTCCCAGGCAGTCTGCCCATACTAATCAGGTTAGAAGCACTATAACACTCTTACACAGCTGAAACCCTGATTAGCCCTCTGTGAGGCCAAAGACCCGAACTGGGCCCAATGTCTAGAACTCGCCTTATCTCTCTCTCAGAGCCTTTACCCAGCTTTTACAGCAAACTGAAAAGGTTCAGACAAAACAAAAAGCATTTTTCCTAGAAGTTAACATTTTCTAAAACATGTAAGACAAGAACCTGGGACAAATAATATACCTGCCCTCAAACACTATCCCAGTGTTCTTGTCACAATATGAATTGATGATTTACTTATAAATGCAAATGCACGCCCCTCCCCCAAATTAAAATCCTAACAGGGTGAGAATATAAATATATTTCTCACTTAATTTTAGTAAATATGGCTATACAAGCGGTATAATGAAATAAAGCCTGACAATTCACAGTATTGCACCTTTCATGCGGAACAACCTGCTTCATGATTGTGCATTACTATCAGGGCCGTAACTAGGTGTGTCCCAATGGTGCCTTGCCCACAGCACAAATGCAGTGAGGGTGCACCAATAGGCAGCACACCCGCACGGCCGTTATCTCTGGTACACTCACTCCCGCCGCCTCCGGTCTCCCGTCTGCCGCTGCTGCTGCAAGGGAGCGCTGCCATCACCGCCAGCTTCTGGGACTGCCTGTGCCAGAGTAAGATAATCCGCCTTCCTTGCAGTGTCTCCAGTCATTCTGCTGTAACGACCTGCAGCAACCATCTGGCATTCTCTCCCAGCACACCCGACATCCACAGTCCCTGGCATTATAAAACTGCAGCCTACTCGCTAGCCTCTAACAGGCATTAGCTGTGGGTGTATGGGAGTTCTAAACTTCCCTCCGGCTTCTGACTTCCTGCTGGCTCTGGGTGAGCTGGAAGATACAGAATTCTATTTTTCCACTTTGAGCTGTGCAATATAGAAAGCCTGGAGTTCCAAGTTACTACTGCTGGTGCAGAATGTGCAGGTCTTGGTTTCCTCTCTCTCAAAGGGAGCTGATCCCGCAGAAATGTGGGCAATTGTGGTAAGATACAAGCCCTCTCACCACTTCTGACTTCCCGCCTACTCGGAAACCAGAACGATGCAAAACGTCATAATTCTACTGTCGGATTCACTGTGGCCCGCGGGTGAGACAGCAGGACAGTCCCAAGAAAAAACGGCGCATTTCACCATGAGGTCCGACTGGGAACTTAACCCCTCTAAAATCCGACCATCTCACATTTGTTTCATCCCAATCAGTGCAGGGCAGGGACGGATCTAGACTTTTCTTTAGGGGGGGCAGTTTACTGTTTAATCTTGACTACTCCCTCTACAGTCCCAACTCCTCCCATCTGCAATCCTAACTCCTCCTCTCTCAATTCTGACTGAACTTTTTGAGTGAGACTGAGATAGAGCTTTCTATGTACATGTGACATTGCTATGGGGTAATTGTATTTATTAGCCCTAGTACCCACACACCAGCAAGTGAGGGGCAAATGCTCTGTAACCCTTGCTCTCCTGGCTCCTCTGTGCTGCTGTGGCATAAGCTGCAGCACATCGTTCTGCCTCAGTCTCTCCCAGGAGAGCTCTCTTCTGCTCAAAAGTGGGCGTGGCTATGACTGTGTTAGGGGGGGCGGTCGCCCCCTTCGCCCCCCCCTAGATCCGGCCCTGGTGCAGGGGTGTCCAAATGCATAATCAGACAGACAAACAAACAAACAAACAAACATACAATCAAACAAACAAACAGAGCAATTAAGTTTATATGCAAGATATATATATGTGGTCTTGGCCCCGAAAGGGGTGGTTTTTGTTTTAGTTTAAACCCTGCCAGCATTTTAAGTTGGATAATGAAGAGTATATGTACCAATTTTGGTCCCAATCCATCAAGCCATATAGAGCCTATGAAGAACAAACATACATACATACATACATACATACTGTACATACATACAAACATGCATTGTACGTACGTACGTACGTACGTACGTACGTACGTACGTACGTACATACATATTTTCACTTTTAGTATACAGTATGTATGTATATATATATATATATGTGATAAATTCATGTTATAAAACATATTAAAATATATATATATATAGTATGCTCCGGGGTCTGGCACTCCTTGGAAATAAGAATAAGATGCGCCGGTGCCCTCGCTGGTAATAGATAGACAAGCATGGAGGCGCGGCACTCAGCTTTTCAGAAAATGAAGAGACGGACACGTATTGCCGATGTCAACGTTTCAATGTGTATTCACATTTTCGTCAGGACAGAGAATAGTATAAAATTACATACCTTTTATAGCCAAACACCATGTGCACTGCAGCCGTGGGGAACGGGACCAAACACCCGCCCCCTGGTCGCCTAATGCTGACGTCATCCGTAGACGACTATTCAGACGTGATTACCATCACCATAGTTACTAAAAACAAAACACATAACACAATGACTAGACTGTGATATATTGGTTCAGAGTGATTAAAGCTAATAACGCTAATAAGCGATCATACATGTTGAGAAAATGGGATTAAGTAAGATAACAGGCAAATTGTTAGAGGACATGCATGCTACCAATAATTAACATAGTTATCGCAGAGCCGCATAAGAGATGTTCTCGTTCAAACCTCTAGGGCTAATAACATCCAACCGGTGTATCCACTCAGCCTCTCGTCTCAGTAATTTTAACCCCCTATTGCCACCTCGGATATCAGCGGGGATCATATCAATCATCCTATAGCGTAAAGTATTTAATTGATGTTTATATTCTAAAAAATGTCTCGCTACTGGCTGGTCACTTTTACCAGTGAGAAGGGCGGCTCTGATGGCTGCCCGATGTTGTCCCATCCGGACTTTAAATTTACAAATAGTTTTGCCAATGTAGCAGAGACCACAAGGGCATAATATCTGATAAATTACATAAGTAGAATTACAATGAAAGTTACTGAGACGAGAGGCTGAGTGGATACACCGGTTGGATGTTATTAGCCCTAGAGGTTTGAACGAGAACATCTCTTATGCGGCTCTGCGATAACTATGTTAATTATTGGTAGCATGCATGTCCTCTAACAATTTGCCTGTTATCTTACTTAATCCCATTTTCTCATCATGTATGATCGCTTATTAGCGTTATTAGCTTTAATCACTCTGAACCAATATATCACAGTCTAGTCATTGTGTTATGTGTTTTGTTTTTAGTAACTATGGTGATGGTAATCACGTCTGAATAGTCGTCTACGGATGACGTCAGCATTAGGCGACCAGGGGGCGGGTGTTTGGTCCCGTTCCCCACGGCTGCAGTGCACATGGTGTTTGGCTATAAAAGGTATGTAATTTTATACTATTCTCTGTCCTGACGAAAATGTGAATACACATTGAAACGTTGACATCGGCAATACGTGTCCGTCTCTTCATTTTCTGAAAAGC
Source organism: Pseudophryne corroboree (assembly GCF_028390025.1). Lineage (NCBI taxonomy): Eukaryota > Metazoa > Chordata > Amphibia > Anura > Myobatrachidae > Pseudophryne > Pseudophryne corroboree. The sequence goes on along the minus strand of NC_086447.1, from coordinate 417,788,629 downwards.
TGAGTGCCGCGCCTCCATGCTTGTCTATCTATTACCAGCGAGGGCACCGGCGCATCTTATTCTTATTTCCATGGAGTGCCAGACCCCGGAGCATACTATTTAAGAGTAGACACCATCGGAAGTGAGTACTCTAAGTCGGGGCACCCTGCGTATTACATTGAACTAACACCAAGACACTACAGGATGTTTTTCTTCTGCTAGCAGCAGCGGTTGTTTTTAACATTTATGCACTGGACACTTTAGACAAAAACTGTGATTTGGTTTCAGTATACTAGGATCTAGTACGGGACTTGTTCATTTTATTTTTTCTTTGAGCTTAAGGGTGATTCATTCCAAGCGCTATAAAAACGTCACAGACAACAGCTGGAACCGAAGATATCTGCGGCCAGTTTCAGTACCCTATTGGTGACAGGTTCACCTATACTGATTCTGAGATAGAAAGCATCTTGTGTACCACGGGCATTAATGATGAAACAGAAGCAGCTACACCAGGGATTGTATACCGAGATCTCTTACGTCTTAAAAGGAAAGAAGTGGATTTTCATTTGCACTGTGTGTCACTTAGTGACTATTATAAGCTAAAAAAGATCCCCCGAGGCTTTCGGGTGCGGAATTGCCCGACAATAGGAAGACAAGATCCTGCTTTCTGCAAGCACTGGATAGCAATTCTGAATCACTGCTCATTTGATCTCATGATCCTAGTCATAGAACAGTCTACAAAAGAACTTCAAATTATTAAGGACAAGATTTCTTCTTTTGAGGCCATACATTTACCGACTTTAACGACTGACACCAGTGTAAACTGGGTGGAACGCCTCCAACAACAAGTGACAACCTATAAAAAGGAGCTTTTGGCTTTCAAGAAACAAAAATTAATTAAGGTGGAAAATGATTATGAGCGACATGCAGTATACCGGTGGCTAGGTGGCAACTCGATGCAGGATAACAAGCGCCCGTTTTTTCAACGTAATAAACGTCAACATTCAAAAACCTATGCCTCACGATTTGAAACTGACTCGTCGCAGGAGGCAGGAAGCTCCACCAGTGAGTGTGATCAAGCACAGAGAGGCAGTGACCCTTTAGGTGTCCGCAGTGGTTCAAGAACCAGGAAAGCTCCTGTCACCGCAAGCGCAGATTCACGAGACGAGGGCGTCAAACAGAGAGGAAGAGGAAGAGTGGGTCGCCCACCCCTATACAAAAAGACCTAATTTTTAATTTGTCTTCACATGAGCTTTCAGATGGAGAATATAGCCTCCTCAGTAAAGGACTTTCATTCGTTCCTACCACAGATTTTGACCAACTTGAATGGAATATAGAAAAATATGATCTTTCCAGAAAACTTCGTTTGAGTGAATATTTTAAGGATCAGATTCCAACATCTAATTTTGCAATACCACAACAGCTGAAACAGTTTCAACCACCTTCTTCATTTGACCCTATGTCTAATAACACATCCATAAAAACTTTTATCCGGACATTGGACTTAGAAGTTCACCAGGGAACTTCTTCTTCTCCTAATAGTCACCCTAACCTAACAGTAAGGGAACGACAGGCATTAAAATCTCTTTCTTGTAACAAATCATTAATTATAAGGCCAGCGGATAAGGGTGGAGCAATTGTATTGCAAGATGCCCCCGATTATCATGCTGAAATCATGAAACAATTATCTGATACTCAAGTTTATCAGAAATTGTCTGCAGATCCCACTAAGCAGTGTTGTGATAAATTACAAGCAATTTTACAACAGGCACTTGCCTCAGGTTTTTTACATGAAAAAATTAAAGAGGTATTATGTCCACCATTCCCATTGGCCCCGGTATTTTACACCATACCGAAAATACACAAGGGGGTATCCCCCCCTCCCGGCAGACCTATTGTTTCTGCCCGTGGTTCTCTTTTCCAACCGGTGGCTGTGTTTTTAGATTCCTTACTCCAACCTTTGATTAAAAAGGAATCTACTTTTCTTTTAGATACTACCTCCTTTTTGAATAAGTTACAGGATATTCATTCCATCCCTTCTAATAGCTGGTTGGTCTGTGTAGATGTAGTTAATCTTTATACCTCTATTCCCCACGACATGGGTATAGCTGCCGTTAAATCGTTCCTATCTGTGAAAAGTACCTTTGATGGTAATACTATTGAATTGATTGCATCATTGCTTGAATTATTATTACATAATAATTTTTTTCTGTACAATAACGATTTTTATTTACAGGTAAAAGGGTGCGCAATGGGCAGTTCGGTTGCCCCTGCGTACGCCAATATTTTTATGTTTTCCATTGAACATGCTTTATTTTTTTCAGATTCAGTTATTTTTTCCAAAATAGCGCTTTATGTCAGATTTATCGATGATATTTTTATTTTATGGCATGATGATATATCAAGTTTGCAGAATATATTGATTCAACATAATTCTACTGAAGGCCCGATAAAATTTACTTATTCTTGTAGCCAACATAATATCAGTTTTTTGGATGTTAATTTGACTATAGTTAATGACAAACTGGTTACTAATTTGTTTATAAAGGCCACAGATAGAAATACTTTGCTACAAGCCCAAAGTTGCCATCCACGCCCCCTCATTAATGGTCTTCCATATTCACAGATGGTTCGTATTTACCGCATTAATAGTGATAGGTCCACAGCGGAGAAAGAAATTGACATCTTGATTAGTAAATTATTGATTAGAGGGTATAAAAATGATAAATTACAAGAGGCCAAAAATACAGTAATGGCTCTAGATAGAAATGTATTATTAAATAAATCATCAAGCGACGATAGTAATATGGCCGCTAAATTCCCGTGGGTTAATAAATATCACTCTTCCTCAGCCATGGTTAATAAGTCAGCAAAAAAATGGTGGCCTCTAGTTCAAAATGATGAAGCTGTAGCAATTAATCAGCGGCAGCTCATGCCTTGTTATAAAAGAGGACGTAACCTCAGGGACATCCTCGTTAAAACCAACTCCAATTTTTCTAAAAAAGGAACATCTTTCACCTTTATGGACAACAATAGAGTGGGGTGTTTTAGATGTACTTGTGTCACCTGCCAATTTATGCTGACAGGGGACACATTCTCTCACCCTCATTCAGGTAAGATTTACAAAATTAGATATTACTTTAATTGTAATTCTACTTATGTAATTTATCAGATATTATGCCCTTGTGGTCTCTGCTACATTGGCAAAACTATTTGTAAATTTAAAGTCCGGATGGGACAACATCGGGCAGCCATCAGAGCCGCCCTTCTCACTGGTAAAAGTGACCAGCCAGTAGCGAGACATTTTTTAGAATATAAACATCAATTAAATACTTTACGCTATAGGATGATTGATATGATCCCCGCTGATATCCGAGGTGGCAATAGGGGGTTAAAATTACTGAGACGAGAGGCTGAGTGGATACACCGGTTGGATGTTATTAGCCCTAGAGGTTTGAACGAGAACATCTCTTATGCGGCTCTGCGATAACTATGTTAATTATTGGTAGCATGCATGTCCTCTAACAATTTGCCTGTTATCTTACTTAATCCCATTTTCTCATCATGTATGATCGCTTATTAGCGTTATTAGCTTTAATCACTCTGAACCAATATATCACAGTCTAGTCATTGTGTTATGTGTTTTGTTTTTAGTAACTATGGTGATGGTAATCACGTCTGAATAGTCGTCTACGGATGACGTCAGCATTAGGCGACCAGGGGGGCGGGTGTTTGGTCCCGTTCCCCACGGCTGCAGTGCACATGGTGTTTGGCTATAAAAGGTATGTAATTTTATACTATTCTCTGTCCTGACGAAAATGTGAATACACATTGAAACGTTGACATCGGCAATACGTGTCTGTCTCTTCATTTTCTGAAAAGCTGAGTGCCGCGCCTCCATGCTTGTCTATATATATATATATATATATATGTTCAAATAGGAATAAAGTCTCTGCGCCTTCAGTGCTTGGGTATGGAAACTTCCATCTGTGTATAACCAAAATGATATTTATATGCGTACCGGAAGTATGATCAAATTGTGCCTGTAGTGGTATCTTTAATTGGTCATCTCCCCTTGTCTTCTTACTCCATGTGTAAACGCCCTCAGCGGGGTGTTGAACCACAATTTACATAGGCAGAGAGGGAAGATGTGTCAGCAAGAATGCTCTTACTGTTATAAAGTGACTCGTGCCATAATTGTGCCAAAAAAAATGTTATTTATATATAAAGTGCTCTGTGCCTATAGTGTTTCTATAAACCACTATATTTCTTGTGATTTCTAATATAGATAATCAGAATCACACCCCAGTGGCTAATAAAAAAAATAATAAAATAATAAAAGGAAGGTAATGACTCACTCCTTTTAAGAATGCTGCTCCTATGAGGCGATCATTGACCTAGTCTGGTACCTCTATAGAGAAAGTTTTTTTCATGTACAGTAAGGATAACTGTGGAGAGATAACGTGTTACCCTGCAGACTGAGTAACACGATGTGTAATTACACAGATAATAACGTATACTCAGAAGATGTTCTGGTGTCCACTGTCTCCTGTGTTATTATTGCAGCACTTTACCGGTCTCTTGTTTTATTTCTGTTACTTCTATCCAGAGATGAGAGGGACTAGCTGCAGCCGGGTGGTAGGCCTGCTCTTGGTGGAAGGAGCCAGGCTGCAGTGTGGAGGGTATAATCCAGGCTCCTGTCTCCACAATGCGGAAAAGGGAGAGTGAGAGAGAGATCAGAAAACTTTCACAGGAGCAGCTGCTGCAGCTGCTCCTGTGAAAGTTTTCTGATCTCTCTCTCACTCTCCCTTTTCCGCATTGTGGAGACAGGAGCCTGGATTATACCCTCCACACTGCAGCCTGGCTCCTTCCACCAAGAGCAGGCCTACCACCCGGCTGCAGCTAGTCCCTCTCATCTCTGGATAGAAGTAACAGAAATAAAACAAGAGACCGGTAAAGTGCTGCAATAATAACACAGGAGACAGTGGACACCAGAACATCTTCTGAGTATACGTTATTATCTGTGTAATTACACATCGTGTTACTCAGTCTGCAGGGTAACACGTTATCTCTCCACAGTTATCCTTACTGTACATGAAAAAAACTTTCTCTATAGAGGTACCAGACTAGGTCAATGATCGCCTCATAGGAGCAGCATTCTTAAAAGGAGTGAGTCATTACCTTCCTTTTATTATTTTATTATTTTTTTTATTAGCCACTGGGGTGTGATTCTGATTATCTATATTAGAAATCACAAGAAATATAGTGGTTTATAGAAACACTATAGGCACAGAGCACTTTATATATAAAAAACATTTTTTTTGGCACAATTATGGCACGAGTCACTTTATAACAGTAAGAGCATTCTTGCTGACACATCTTCCCTCTCTGCCTATGTAAATTGTGGTTCAACACCCCGCTGAGGGCGTTTACACATGGAGTAAGAAGACAAGGGGAGATGACCAATTAAAGATACCACTACAGGCACAATTTGATCATACTTCCGGTACGCATATAAATATCATTTTGGTTATACACAGATGGAAGTTTCCATACCCAAGCACTGAAGGCGCAGAGACTTTATTCCTATTTGAACATTTGTAATTGTGACTCAGCGAAATACGAGTCAATAAGAGAGTCTATACTGCAGCCCCTACACGTGGGAGTGCTGTTTGGAATTAACGTGAATGGTTATGCACGAATTTTTATGTATTTATTGTAAACGGTTTAGGTTTTAAGCGCTCATTATACACCTTTATTGTACATATATATATATATATATATTTTTTTTTTTTAAAGGATTTGGAAATACATATTTATGATTGTAGTAGGTTGTTCCAAGTATAGTCTTGACACAGTCTAAGATAAAACACTCTGGCACATTATTATATAGTCAGAGCAGCACAACAGATTTAGCAGCAGCATAGCAGTATGACAGCAACTGCTGGGCAGCACAGCAGCATTATAACAGCTACATAAAGGCTCATAGATATAGGTCCTTCCTCCATCACAGACAAACATAACTCGGTTTAAATTAATTAACCAGGTGTGAGGAATGGGTGAAGTCATAGGCGCTGCAACACGGGGGCAAGAAGGCATTTCACTCCACTCCCCAAGAATATTTGAAAAGAGCCAAGGTACTGGGTTGCGGGGCGCAGTGCAGCTACCATCTACAGTTACTGTGGGCAGTGTCAGGATGGAGATAATACCCATTTTGGCTGCTCTACCTCCTCCCTCCCAGCTCCAACTCCTACAGTGTGTGGTTAGTTAGTGTGCGCTGGTCTCTTCCCTGGGACCATCCCGGTGCCCTTCTCCCCTCCAACTTCATATGTTTCTCCCCTCAGCTCCCCTTTGTCCTCCCACCCCCGTCCTTCGCAGCACTTCCTGACCTCTCCCATTTTCACCCGAGTTCAGCTGAAAATGTCACCCGGTAAAGTCTCATTACCCTCCATACACAGGCTCAGCTAGGGTGTGAGCTATGAGTGGATCCTGTCTCTTCGTCTTCTACATAAAGTCACTCACATGTTATAGTTATGTTTTTGAGGCATATTATGCACATTTTTCTGGGAAGAATTGGATACCCTTAAAATGTACAGTAAGTACAGGGGTTGCAGTGGCAAACGCAGGATTTGCATGGGGGGGTTTCCAGAACTGGGCAGAGCCAATCACGGGGGTGGGGACTGAGGTGACCCAGTATATGCTGAGTCCGTAAAACTAGTGTGTGTGTGTGTGTGTGTGTGTATATATATATATATATATATATATATATATACATATATATATATACATACATACACACACACATACATATATACATATACATAGCATACTAAACATGCATATATATATATATATATATATATGTGTACACACATACAGTACATATATATATATATATACACATGTATATATATATATATATATATATATATATATATCTATCGTGTGTGTGTGTGTGTGTGTGTGTGTGTGTGTGTGTGTGTGTGTGTGTTTATATGTATGTATGTATATACATGTGTATATATGTATGCACATGGATATATATGTACTGTAATTAAAATAAAGTAAACTTTTATTGCACTTACAAGTGCCACCAGGAAGACAGCAGGCTGCAGAGGACGCTAGACAGCCATTAATAATACTCATGCAGCTAAAAAAAAAAGTGGAGGGGGGTTTCTGGGTGCTCGGAAACCCCCCCTGGGTGCGCCACTGGGTTCCGCAGCAGATATGTGCTGTACCTTCCCTGTTTCCCATCTCTGCCATCAGGTAGGTGGTGTGGCGGGTAAGTCCAGCTGCCCTTGAGGAGGTGACATTAAGCAATTTAAGGGCTCAAAAATGAAATTGTATCTTGGCCAACCCCCCAACCAAAAAGTTTGTGGTGACCCTGGGTGGAGTCACCACCTGATGCCCAGAAGGTCAACACCTTGCTTATATGTGACAGTCTGTCACAGTGCTGCAGTCATTGTATCACATTTTAAAACATATAACCACATCAAATATTTTCAAGTGCTTTAATTACAATTTTAACATTTTGAATAATAAAATATCATATATAAATATTAATATTTAAAACAATAAACTGAAACTTCAGTTTAGGCTTTCTGTACATACCACATAAAATAACTCATCTACTTCAGGGAAGACTTCAATCTGCAATTCAAATGCTTTCCCAACCTGATATTAAAAATAAAAAATGATGATTTCCTTTTATCATGGTATTACTCTTACACAAAAGCTGTACATGCAAAACACAGAAATTGTGCATTACCTCTAATGGAGAGTTTGGGGGCTCTCGTATCTGTATAAAAGAATTCATTCCATATGATCTGTACAAATACCAGGTTTGTGTGATGTTCTGATATTCAGCCTGCAACATATTTGTTACGCAAATTACCAATATTGTGATAACAATGCATTAGATTTATATGGCTAGCAACAACAAAAATAAAACTGCAATTCACACAAAAAAACAAAATGTAAACAAAAGTTTATATTATCAAATTTCGTTATAATATAATAAAACAATATAGACTATTATAAATACTGTATAATTCTGAATGTAAAACTTCTAAAGTGAAAATATGACACAACATCAACATGAAGAACTGACTAGATGAGACAGAAGAGTTACAGCAGGGAGAAAAACAGTTTTCAAGTTTTTCAATGTAATCCTAATAACAAAATATTATATATATATATATATATATATGTATATATATGTATATATATACATATATATATATATATATATATCTCCTATATAATAGCCCTGATCTGTGATCTTGTGATTCATTTGCTAACGCTGGGCGGAGTCACAACAGTGGGCGGAGTTAGTCAAATGAGTCACAGATCTGGCCAAATCTATAGGACACTAGGAGCAGCTGCAGAAGCAGATAGTATGGACATGGCACAGGCAGGATGCATACCTCCCAGCTTTCACACACACACACACTCACACACACACACACACACACACACACACACACACACACACACACGGCAAAAAGGGGGCGTGGCTTCATGGGAGGGCCCCGTATTCGTCAGTGAGGGGGCATGCCCAGCGCTCTGTGAGCTGCTGGCATGCCCCCAGGGGCTGATAATGAGTCCGGGGGGCACAGGGTACTTGAGACAGGGGAGCCCTATCTCATTGCTGTGCCTGCTGTGGGTTGGGGGCGTGGCCTAATTGCGGCCCGCGAGGCCACGCCCCATTATGCAAATTCCGGGTTTTTTTTTTTTTTTTTTTTTTTTAATGGTATTTTGGCCCCTCAGCTAGAGGTAAATCCAGAGGGGGTGGTCGCTCCCCCCTACACACCCGCACAGGCAGAAGAAAGCAGGGAGACTGCTGCCTCCCTGTAACACCACAGACCTGCCAACACGCAGCAGCGTGTGCTGACTGTAGCACAATGCTGCCGCTGTTGCTGGCAGGACGGGGGAGCTTCTGAGCTGGGACAGAGCTACTCGAGCCGGGGGGGGCCCCTAAAACTGTGGGGCCAACGGTACGTACCGCCTGCCCCCCCCCCTTAATCCGGCTCTGCTGCTGGAACCCCCCCTTAATCCGTACCCCCTGATGCCCCCTCTCCCTCTGTCTCCACTATTCACCGCTGCTCTGCTAAGCAGAACAGCGAGTACAGGAGCTTTCCAACTGCTCCCCCCCCCACCGCAGGACACTGCGACCCGCGGGTGGGACAGCGGGACAGACCCCAAAAAATGGGACTGTCCCGCGAAAATTGGGACATTTGGGAGGTATGGGGGTGTGTGAGGGGGTATGCCATACTTGACCCCCACATCAGCATACTCAGCAGGGTCTCTCTGGTGGGGAGGAGCGTCACATTCTGGCACACTCCACGCTTCTTAGCTGTAGTTTTGTGGGTCACCAGCCGCTGTGCACTTTCCGTACTGCCTCTGTTATCTCCAGCCCCTGCGACCCCACCGCTAGCTGCAGCGCTGCCACCCGCAGTGAGTTGCGCCCAGCTCCTTCACACACTTTAGCCGGCGGGTAGCGCTGCAGAAGTCCGCGCTGCTTGCAGGCTCTGACCCCCTCCTCCCTCCAGCATCAGCGTCTCCTGGGAGCTAACCAGTCACTCCCAGTCTCCCCTTACCATAGTGCCCAGCAGCCGTGAGGTCCGCGCCACGTGCATGCTATGACCCCCTCCTCCCTCCAGCCGCAGCATCTCCTGGGGGCTAACCAGTCACTCCCAGTCTCACCTTACCACAGTGCCCGGCAGCTGCGCGAGGTCTGCGGTGTGTGACTGAGGAGGGGGGGGGAGTGATGCGGACGGGCAGAGGAAGCAGGAATACAGCCTAAGAGAGTCAGCCATGCCAAGTCTCCACCAGCAGCAGATGCCAACAGGTTGGAGTGGAACAGCAGCAGCCAGCAGCAGTGACTCCGGTAAGACACATCTGTCTGTCACCACTGTTCTGTCCCTAATACCAATCTCTCCCGTGCCCTGTGTTCTGTCATGTCCCTGTCACCCCTGGCCTTGACCTGCCACCCTTATCCTGGCCCTTTCACCCTTATCCTGGCCCTTTCACCCTTATCCTGGCCCTGTCACCCTTATGCTGTCCCTGCTACCCCTATCCTGGCCCTGTCACCCCTGTGCTTGCCCTGTCAACCCTATACTGGCCCTGTCACCCCTGTCCTGGTCCTGCCGCCCCTACACTGACCCTATCACCCCTATCCTGTCCCTGTTATTTCTGTCCTGGCCCCGTCACCCACGTCCTGGCCCCGTCACCCCTGTCCTGGCCCCGTCACCCCTGTTCTGACCCTGTCACCCCTGTTCTGACCCTGTCACCCCTGTCCTGGCCCAGTCAACCCTGTTCTGACCCTGTCACCCCTGTCCTGGCCCTGTTACTGCATACCCTCCAACTACCTTTTTGGCAGGTACAGTACCCGCAGCACCTCCAGACCTCTCCCCAATGCACCACACCTCCGCACCTTCCCCTCCACCACATGCGGCACTCCACCCCTCCCCCACATGCTGTGCCTCCAGACCCCCTACACCACCCGCGGCTCCCACTCCTCCGCCCCTTCACCACCCCCAGCAATCTCCAGGCCCCCTCCACCATTCACCCCCTTATATGTCTCCCCCACACCTGCCCCCCTCCACCCGCAGCATCTGCAGACACCCTTCTCCATCCGCGGTCCCCCCCTCACCCACCCCTCCCCCACCAATGGCACCCCCGCACCTGCCCCACCACCACCTGCAGCACCTCCGGACCTCCTTTCCCATCTGCCGCAACACCCGTACCTGCCCCTCCCCTACCCATGGCGCCTATGGACCCCTACCCCACCAGTGGCACTCCCGCCCCTTCCCATCCCACAGCACCTCCGGAACCCTTCACCCATCTGCAACATCCCCACACCTGCCCCTCCCCCACCCATGGCACCCCTGCCCCTCCCCCACCTGCAGTGCCTCCGGACCCCTCCCCCATCTGCATCCCCCACTCCTCTGCCCCTCCCCCACCCGCAGCACCTCCCAACCCTTCCCCATCCGGGCCCCACCCCCACTTCCGCCGCCCCTCCATCCGCAGCATCTACAGACACCATCCGCAGTACTCCGCTACATTCTGTACATTGTGGCCTGCAGGTGCTGTTCACGCCGTCGCAAGGGGCTGCGCCTCCTTCACCATCGCACACCCTTTCATTGTGCAATATTTAACCACTAACAAAGGAATGCAGGTGATACTCCATATAACACAAATATTGAACCCCAGAAAGGCATGCAAGGGTTAAGGGGGCGTAGCCCCTTGCGACGGTGTGAAGAGCGCCCGTAGGGCGCGATGAAGCACCTAGTATATATATATATATATATATATTTTTTTTTTAAACGGTGTTGGTTGTCAACGTGAATGACAATTTTGTAATAAAATATACATCCGGATGACTGATTTTGACGCGGAGTTCAAACTCTTCACAAATTGAAACCACTGCAAACCACCAGTTTTAGGGCTAAATGTAATAGAGTGCCAATTTTTTGTGCGAGTCATAATCGCACCTTCTTGCACATTTTGAATGGGCGAGTTTCCCATGGAGCTCACAAATGTAATAGGGTGTGAGTTTTCAGGGTCCCGCGTAGATTCAGACTAACCAGAATGCAACTTTCATATTGCAAGTTGCACAGTTTTAAAGATAGTTTATTAAAATTAGAAGTTAAGCTATGTAAGGCTCTGAACTTCTTTTCTTTAGTTACTTAGATAGCCTAATTGTATGGATCATATGTTACTGCAGGCTGGACGAAAACTTTAAACTTCTTAAAGATTTGCTTTCAGTCTTAACACTTGCATTAATGGGTGCAGAAATGGAAAGCGAATGGAAAACTGGCATATGCACAGAGGTGATGGCTTTCACTTATTATTTTGATCATTGATATGAAGACATAACATTGGCAGGAATGTAGTTGATATGCCGGCGCTCAGGATCCCAGCGGTCAGCATGCCAACGCTGGAATCCCGAATGCTAACAATGCCGCCAGACGGAATGCCAACCCACAGGGTCTATTCCCACTCGTGGGTGTCCACGACACCCATAGAGTGGGAACAGAACCTTTGGCAACCGCAGCAAGCCACCAAGCCCGCTGCGTGGTGAGCAGAGTTAGCCTGCCCCCTTGCGCTCATCCCCTTCCCCACTGGCATTCTGCTGCCGGGATCCCGGTGTCGGTATGGTGACCACCGGGATCCCGGCAGCCGGCATACCATACTCAACGTCATTAGCTGCATGATGCATTGCTTCCTAACAACACTGAGGCCTTGTGTTCACTTCTAAGCCATGAATTCAACTCCAAACCGGTCCCAGTTTGTGTGGAGTTTGTATGTTCTTATATTTGCATGGATTTCATCTGGGTACTCTGAACTGTTTCCACAATATAACAACATACTGGTGAGTTAATTGGCTTCAGACAAAAAATTATTGTAGTGAGTGTGTTTCCATGTGATAGGGAGTATAGATTGTATAGATTGTAAGCTCCACTGGGGCAGAGTTTTACAGTATGTGAATACTCGTAAGTAAATATTCTCTATAAAGTGCTGTGCAATAAGTGTGCGCAATGTAAATAACTGAAACCAATAACTGTACCTGAACAATAGATAATAACAAATAAGGCACTGCGGTATTGTCCTTACCTCAATTTGAATCATTTGAGTTGATTGTAGCGCTTCAAACTCAATTCTGAAAGTGCCATCTTGTGGAATTTTGTATTGTTGTACATGAGCATCATTACCTGTGTTGAAACCATACCACCAATAGTTTTGTAATTGTGTTATTTTAAGAGAAATGTTTGTTTCCCTTTCCTCTACTGACAGTGCTTCATGGTCAACTCGTAGGATTTGCATCTGTGAAAAAGGCAAATTTAATGGAAATGTAAAGTTCAGGAAATGCATTGTTACAAGCACAGCGATTGTACTGTACTGTTATGAGAAATGATGCAATTTTGTTATTGGGTACACTGATAAAAAAAAAAACATATACAGTTTAATACTGTATAATGGAATGACAAATATGTCAGATTTGAAAAACAGTGACCAAGAATTACTGGAAATCTCAGTGAGAGAATGATCTTGATCTGCCTGTAAATTGTATAATTGTCTGATCACATTACTAGACACTCTTATGCACTTGACCACCTCAGTATACAGGAAAATGTGCTGTTATTTGAAACTTGGGCCAGGACATTCATTTTGTTATTTTATCACTTTTTAGTCTATAATTTTTATTTGAAAGAATATTGGGGGTAATTCTGAGTTGATCGCAGCAGCAAGTTTGTTAGCAATTGGGCAAAACCATGTGCACTGCAGGGGGGGCAGATATAACATGTGCAGAGAGAGTTAGATTTGGGTGGGTTATATTGTTTCTGTGCAGGATAAATACTGACTGCTTTATTTTTACACTGCAATTTAGATTTCAGTTGAACACACCCCACCCGAATCTAACTCTCTCTGCACATGTTATATCTGTCCCCCCTGCAGTGCACATGGTTTTGCCCAACTGCTAACAAATTTGCTGCAGCGATCAACTCAGAATTAGGCCCATAGTTCTGTGATGCACTTAGATTAACATCTTGAATGAGAGTAGTTACAATGATTGCCACTACATCTGCTACCCAAGGCAGAGCCGGCCCTAACCAATATGATGCCCTAGGCAAGAGTTTGGCTGGTGCCCCCTAGCACCACCACTAGTTCTGCCTCTGACCCTGCACCCCTTTCCCAGCACCATCACCACTCACCCATAGCAGTCCTTTTTTTCCTACCCCCTGTAATTTAAATAAGAACAGTGTGCACATTCCGCGCACAGCCCAAAAAGGTATGTGTTTTGCTGGCAAGGGGCATGGCCACACAATAGTGCCCCCAATTCAACTTATGCCTCACAGTAGTGCAACTTTATTCACAATTTATAATGCGATAGTGTCCCTTATTCACATTACATCACACAGTAGTACCACTTTACCTTATATACGTCACTCCTCACAGTAGTGCCACTCATTCACATATCATACTGAATTGCTCCTTATTCACATTACACCACACCATATTGCTCTTTATTCACATTAGACCACACAGTAGTGCCCTTTCTATACGTTACGCCACACAGAAGAGCACCTTATACACATAATGCCACACATTAGTAATGCATTTATACACATAATACCACACAGTAATGCCCCTTACACATATGACACACATTATTAATGTCCTTATAAACATAATGTGCTTTACACATTATGCCAACCCTTATTAATGAATACCCTTATACACATAATTTCCCTAATACATATGCCACACATTGTTAAAGCCCTTATACACATGACACACATAATGTCCCTTACACATATGCTGCACATTATTAGTACCCTTCTACACATAATGACACACATAGTGCCCCTTACACATGTATTACACATTATGAATGCCCTTATACATATAATGACACATACAGTTCCTGGTGTGAGTCAGCTGGCAGCTCTGCTAATGTCGGGTGACTATTTTTTATGAAAATGCATCTTATTTGCATTGCTATGTGGCTAGGATGCACAAGCAACTTCTGCTGATTAAAATGATATGCGGCATGCCTATATACTGTGTGCGACTGACTGTATCTGCATACGAAATGCTACACACAGAATATATGCCGCATATCATTTTAATCAGCAGAAGCTGCTTGTGCCCCTAGGCATACCAGATGCCCTAGGCAATTGCCTAGTTTGCCTATGCCTAGGGCCGGCTCTGACCCAAGGAAATCATGGCTAATAACACATTGGTAATAGTTACACACATTTAAAAACAGTCTATCAACATTCATTGACATACCTTTGTGGTGTAATTGAAACCTGGATAAAACAGTCCTGTTCGCTCATGTAGTAACAACATGTACTCAGAATATACTCTTGTGATGTAAGAGGTTGCGTCAATTGTGATACCTACAATATGTCATATTTTATATTACCATTAAATGAATTATGCAATTTCTAAATTTGCATTCAATTGTATAGTATCATGAATAATGGTCTCTTCCTGTTGTAAAGGTTTGAAAAGTATGAGCTACCGTACCATGCTTCCCAATTTCTTTATTAGCTGAAAAAGTCTACCACACATCTCCATAAATTCTGATATTGCTGATGTAGCAATGGGCCTGATTGAGAGAAGGACGCAGTGTACACAGCAACTGTCTTTGGATGCAGCTTCTACAGGGCTGTCTTAACAGCATTGTAGGCCCTGGGCAAAGCAATTCACTGGGGCCCCTATCCACACATTCTCAGGGAATAAATAATAGTAAAATAAAATCATAATTTACCCCTCCTGCTCTACCACGCTGTCTTTCCACATGATTCCATACAGTGAATTGCTGTCAGCACTCAGATTGGTGGATAGCTCCAGCCATCCACTAATCAACATGCTGACAGCCATTTACTGTCTGGCTGTAGGCAGGTAGAGAATGCTGCCTGGCCGCTTTGATTATGTGTAATTCATGATCGAGCTGTCAGAGCTCCAGAGGCACCAGCCTGCCCCTGCTCAAGGGCCCCTAGAATGGTGGGGCAATGGGCAGCTGTCCAGTGTGCTGATACTGTACATTAAAATGGCCCTGGGCTGCTGTGTGTATATATGTATGTAGCATCTGCAAAAACATTGGCCAACTGAGTAACCCTCATCTTAGGCAGGATGGCCGGTGTTTTCACTCAGCCGAGACCATTTCTGGCCTCGGCTGAGTGAAAACACCGGCCGACCTGCGTCGGAAGACATAGACCGTAGCTTCGGCACTCCCAAAAAACAAGGACAACACACCCATTTTTGGGAATGCTGCCTGACGTCACTCCCTCCCTGTCCTTAAACAAAACGCAAACCATCTGGGCCCTATCAACTCTAATGATCCATATTTTAGCTAAAATATATATATTTTTTGCATGGCCAAGATGTCTAGAAGATTGTACATAGGGACGAGCCCACACCCACCCCACTCTGCATCCGGGATTTCCATCTATGGCTACAGACACACATATATACACAGACACTTATAGAGTTACACAGACAAACATATGTATATAGAGTTACATAGACACATATATACAGAGAGTTAGACTTATATATGTAACATTCCCTGAATTAAAATTAAGTAATTAGGTGAGTGCAGAGTACTTACAGTGGTGTTAAGTAGGTATCTACTGTAGGATGTTTAACGATACATGGTTGCAAAAGTCCATGAGAAAAAAATGGTAGAAAGCACCTCCCTTGGGTGAACCATTTCAACATTGCCAGTGGTGGTAGTTATCAGGCGGCTAAGCAACTTTGGCCTTTCGTCAGTACAGATATTTATTTGAATCTGAGAGACACGGCCATTATGCCTGATTTCTGTCCATGGTTTTTTTTTGCAGAAAATTTTATTGGAAAAATGTATTTTAAATGCACATTATTAAGTATAATAAATTGCAGATTACCTGTTAGTTGTTCTGTGACTGATGCTGTTATATTTACTGAACCCCACATCATGATATCTGTTACTTCCATGTGTGTGAAGCTGAAGTTTACTGATCCTGGGATCTATAAGGAAAATAGAAGCTTGAATTGTAGACACACTGGTTTCATAATGTATTATGGACAACTCACTGCCCTTCTAAAATTGTTCTTAGTTGAGAGGTTCCCAAACGTGGTTCTCAAGGCATCCCAACGGTCCAGGTTTTAAGTAGATCCATGCTTGGTCACAGGTTACTTTATTAGTACCTCAATCAATGTGATTTAACCATCTGTGCAGAGCCATGGATATACTTAGAACCCTGGACCATTGGGGTGCCTTGAGGACTGCATTTGGGAACCTTTGTCTTAGTCGATAACATACGTACATAATCTGAGCCGTAACTAGACATTTTGGTGCCCTGTGCCAGAAAAAGAATTGGTGCTCACTCCCCCCACATTCAAAATATAGACAGTGCGCACCTAAGGCGCCCGCCAAAAATATAGGATTGTAGCTTCATGGGGAAGGGGCGAGACCACATAATAGTACTAATTCACATTACACCACACAGTAAAACCCCTTATGTGTGTTATGCCACACAGTAGAGCCTCTTATACACAGAAGAGACAATATATATGATTGACAGGCAGAGGCCATCAGATTTTCTGTGCCCCCCCCCCCCCGCCCCCACAGAAAATGGACGGGCGCTTCTTTTTCTCAATATTTGCTGTTGGATCGCTTACTGCGATCCAACCTGAATTAGTCCCAATGTCTGCAATGCATACCTACATGCCATCAGGGGGGTACTAACTGTCCTGGGCTTGGTCTCTCTGACAGAGAGGGGAGGGGCCAAGGCCGCTCATGCCGCCATCTGCCCACCTTCACCATCCGTCCCTGTCAGTGACATGCGGTGGGGTGAGGCGGGTGAGGCAGAGCCTTTCCTGTCATACTTACGTTTAAACCAGAGTTTTGACTGAATAAAGTATATGAAAAATACTAATAATTTGTTTTAAATATCTTCTTTGCATTATTCTAATAATTTTTATAGCCCAAACTCTGTAGTAAAAAGTCTATGGCAGGTGAGGCAGTGCCTCACCTGCTTATCTTTTCAGCACATCTCTGATCAAAACTCACCAAATTTCCAGGAGGTTAAACTGCTGCACCTGTGTATAATGCCCAGATGTACGCTTTGGCTCATATATTGCATGTAAATCTGGCTCTGGGGTTAGCCAGTGCCTCCTGAGCCATTTAGCTCACCGCACGTCCCTGGTCCCTGTCCACACACAGCACTCTATTGAAAATGTCCCTCTCAAAAATGCTGCCGCCTCAGAGGAGACAGTTATTAAAGATTCTAGAGGAGGCTCTAGTATCTTTAATAACTGTCTCCTCTGAGGAGGCAGCCATTTTAAGAGGGACATTTTCAATAGTTTGAAGCGGTCAGGTTGGCAGGCCCATAGCAGCAGTGGCGGCGGGGGGGATCCCCTGACAATGAGCAGAATGCCTGACAACAACTGAACCCCAGACAATGAGCAGGTACTGGCATAATTACTGTGTGACCATAATATGGTTACAAGAGCATTAATGTGGGGGCATAAAGTGTAGTCAGAAGCATAAGTATGGGGGCATTACTGTGGGGACTTAATATGGTGCAAGGGGCATAATATGGTGTTGCTCTGTAAGTGCACAGGAATTTTTTTTATATATATTTATTTTTCTTTTTATTTAATTATATATACTGTGTGTGTAAATATATATACAGTATATATATATATATATATATATATATATATATCCACATGTGGTCCGGCTCTCCGTATTCATGTGTTACCAGCCCGGGTGCCCCCACACCATTCACAATAGCGCTGTCTCCACGTGCGGCACTCCTAGGCATAGATAAATCAATCTACTAGGCAAGTCGGGTATATATATATACATAAATGTTTTTACTTTATTTATTTATTTTGTATTTATTTTTTTGGGGGGAGGGGCGGGACCTGTATATTTTTTCAGTCCCGGGCCCCACAATTTCTGATGGCAGCCCTGCCTACATGTCTAACAATCCTCATTATAACTCTCCCTGTACCGCTCTCCCACCCACTCAGAGCATGCTGCTGCGTACCATTGATGTGTAACGGTTCTTGTCCTGTGCCAAAGTGGAAGACCCTGGAGAGACATCATGACGCCTAGTCGCTGCACTGCAGGAGATGAAGATGGGGCAGAGCACACAGGGAAGAGACTGCCCATCACTGCCTGCTGTAATGTATCACTGCCTGCTGTAATGCATCTGTGCACTGCCTGCTGTAATGTACAGTATCACTGCCTGCTGTAATGCATCTGTCAGAGAAAAAGCCAGGTACAATGCTACTATTATACATTACAGCAGTCAGCGCTGCAGCTGGTGGTGGCACATAGTCAGGTGATCGCAGGTGGATGCAGCCAATGAGCTCACAGGGCAAATGCGCTATGTGCTAAGCACCGTACGCACCACCCTGGTGGCGGTCCTGTACATAATTGCAGCACATTGTTGTATTTTACTCTCAGGTTCTATATACAAAAATATATTAAAGTAATTTTGTATTTTCTGTGAACAGGTATTGTGGTTGCATCGAATTAAGGATGACCCCTGGCAGCACAGCCTGGCTGCGCTGTCAGGCAGTCCACAGTGATTTTTTAAATTGGATTGGCTGCATGTGACATCACACAGCTGCCCCAAAAACACTCCTGACCCACCCCAGCTCAGCCCTCCACACACCCCAACGTTGTATCACCATCCGGTGAACGAGCACCGCTATTAATCACATTGCGTAAGGACGCAGAGATGCGCTGTGGCCAATGCGCGTGCACAGTTTGCCAATGCTGGCAAATTGGGCTGTGGGGCCGCTGATGTGGCCAGCACTGAATCAGCCGCATTATCTCTAGAATGTAGCATCACTCTGGCTAATTATATATGGAGGGATGGGGTAAGATGTACGAGTTTGCTTTCTAAATCACCCAATATGAAACTGTAATCCCAAACTACTGTATACAAATGGGAGGTATATAGATTTGGCAGTTCATTAATGGAGGGTTTGTCAATCTATTGATTATTCAAAAAAAGTATTCATTAACAAAAACATATGCTCTTTGAGCAATTTTGCCCGTCAGAACTGACAATTTAAAAAAAAGAAAGATAGATAGAAAGAAAGAAAGAAAGAAAGAAAGAAAGAAAGAAAGAGAGAAAGAAAGAAAATAAACACTCCCTTACAATTTGTTAGATCCACACCTACAGTATTAATTATCAGGCAGAGTCCTCTAGTGAGGACCTGGAAAAATGATACCAATATCTCTTGCTGTGCAACTAAGTATTTTATTGGCTGTTGTAACGGCTTGACTATACTGCATCATCTGAAACTAAAACTCCTGAGTCTATTTCCACAGATTGTGTTTGTCACAACTGAGGGCCTGAGCTGACGGGAGGCAGCCTCAGTTGTAGGGGCTGAGATGTAACGGAACCTGGGAGGTTGTATCAGACCCCTAGACATGTAAGTAACATGTAGAATAACTGCCCGAAGGCGTGACCACGACAACCAGGATAAAAGTCAATGATGTTTATTATGACAAACTCCGTAACACAGCAGCAGTAAAGGAAACATAAAAGTCAACAGAGGATAAATACAATTCCTGGGTACTACAGGGTGGCAAGGGCCACAGGCACTGGTAGAGTGAGACAGTTCTTATAATCTTCTAGTTGGAAAGTTCTTACCAGACCTGACTGTAGCAATGGAGAGAACCCAGGATTGTACCAGCTGGTGTTCCAGGAAAGGCTGGGTTGCTGAAGATAAAACGGCTGCTGTGGATACTGGCTGGAACCAGACTGTTGTTGGTACGGAGTGGATACTGGCTGGAACCAGTTAAATAATAAACGAACTTGAGAGCGATGAAATAATAATGAAGTTTGGAGTTTAAGAGCGGTGAAATAATAATACCGGTGGAGAGTGGTAAACTGCAGAAAGGACACCGGCCCTTTAAGAGAAGCTGTACACTGCTGGAAGCTGGGCTGGAAGCAGGTGATTGATGAAGTTTGGAGTTTGAGAGCGGTGAAATAATAATACCGGTGGAGAGTGGTAAACTGCAGAAAGGACACCGGCCCTTTAAGAGAAGCTGTACACTGCTGGAAGCTGGGCTGGAAGCAGGTGATTGTTGTAACTGGAAACAGGTGAGTCCAGAATGGATCGGAGAGTCAGGCTACACCGCAGATGGAATGCTGGTGCGGGTCTCTATAGCAGAAGTCTGGAGACAGGAGCTGGAACCTGGAAGACAACCACAGGAGAGAGACAAACTGGAACTAGGTTAGACAACCAAAGCACTGACGCCTTCCTTGCTCAGGCACAGCTTACTTATACCTGCAGCAAGGAAGGGGTTGGCTAGGCAATTATGCAAATCAACAATACAGACAGCAGATTGGTGGAAATGCTCAGATGACAAAATCCAAGATGGCTGCGCCCATGCAGACACTTGGAGGGAAGTTTGGTTTGTAATCCATGTGAGAATTGAAACAGTAATGGCGACGCCGGCCACAGGAGACAGGAGATGCCAGACTGACAAGCGCACATTTAACCACGCGGGCACAGCGGAGGCCGCGGCTGATGAAATCACCACTCTGACATTCTGCATGTGGAAACTCAGGAACAGCGGGATCCGGTCCTGGAACGCTGAGCCAGCCTTAGGAGGCATCTGAAGGGTAAGTAATGGCGTCCAGATACCCGGATCGTGACAGCACCCCCCCCTTTAGGAGTGGCCCCAGGACACTTCTTAGGCTTTAAAGGAAACTTTGCGTGGAAATTTCGGACCAAGGCAGGAGCATGGACGTCTGAGGCATTGGTCCAAGAGCGTTCTTCAGGACCATAGCCCTTCCAGTCAATGAGGTATTGTAACTGACCGTAACGGAAACGTGAGTCCAAAATCTTGGCCACCTCGTACTCGACTCCCCATTGAGTCTGAACTTTGGGAGCTGGAGGAAGTGCGGAATGAAACCGATTCAGGATCAGCGGTTTCAACAAAGAAACATGAAATGTCCTGGGTATTTTCAAGAAGGATGGTAACTGTAACCTGTAGGCAACAGGATTGATGACTTGTTCAATCTTGAAGGGTCCGATGTAGCGAGGTGCAAATTTCATGCTGGGAACTCTCAACCTCAAATTCTTCGTGGACAGCCACACACGATCGCCCACCTTGAGAGCAGGAACCGCTCTACGCTTTCTATTGGCAAACTTCTTATACCTGAATGAGGCTTTAAGCAGGGCTGCGCGGACGTTCCTCCAGTTATTTGAAAACTGACGCAAGGTGACATCCACTGCTGGAACAGAAGTTGCGGGAAGCGGTTGGAATTCTGGGACTTTAGGGTGGAATCCATAATTAATGAAGAATGGTGTAGAAGAAGATGAGGAATGGTATTGATTGTTGTGGCTGAACTCGGCCCAAGGAAGGAGTTGAACCCAGTCATCTTGAGAGGAAGACACATATATACGGAGGAAGGCCTCCAAGTCCTGATTCACCCTCTCGGTTTGACCATTGGTCTGAGGATGGTAAGCCGTGGAAAACTTTAACTCGACTTGGAGGGCTTGACACAAACTTCGCCAAAATTTGGCTACAAATTGTACTCCACGATCCGAGATGATCTCTTCAGGAAGACCGTGAAGTCGGAAGATCTCTTGTATAAACACTTGAGCCAACTTGGAAGCTGACGGAAGACCGGTGAGAGGGATGAAATGTGCCATCTTGGTGAACCGGTCAACTACCACCCAGATGGTATTAAACTTGTTGCAGATAGGTAGATCGGAAACAAAGTCCATCGACAAATGGGTCCAAGGTCGACGGGGAACAGATAATGGAACCAGTTGCCCCGCAGGCGACTGGCGGGAGACTTTGTGTTGGGCACACTTTGGGCAGGAGGCAATAAATTCCATAACGTCCTTCTTCAGAGTTGGCCACCAGTAGGACCTAGAAATAAATTCAAGGGTTTTCTGAATGCCTGTATGTCCAGCAAAACTGGAAGCATGGGCCCAATGCATGAGCTTCTTCCTTAGAACTGGCTTAACAAAACTTTTCCCTGGTGGAGGCGTAGAGTCCATCCCTACCGTGGAGAATGCCAACGGATTAATAATAGGATGCTTGTCTGCAGACTCGGACTCATTTTCTTGCTCCCATGAGCGGGAAAGGGCATCGGCCTTACGATTCTGAGAACCCGGACAGAACTGGAGTTTAAAGTCAAACCTAGAGAAGAAAAGTGCCCATCTGGCCTGACGAGGATTCAGACATTGTGCGCCTTTGAGATATAAAAGATTTTTGTGGTCGGTAAGAATGGTGATTGAGTGGGAAGCTCCCTCCAACAGGTATCTCCACTCCTCCAGAGCGAGCTTGATGGCTAGCAACTCCTGATCGCCAATGGCATAGTTGCGCTCAGCTGGGGAGAACTTCCGGGAGAAGAAACTGCAAGGATGTAGATGTCCATCTTTGGCCCTCTGGGATAACACTGCTCCTACTCCAACGGAGGAGGCATCTACCTCTAAGATAAAAGGAGAGTCGGTGTCGGGCTGTTTCAGAACTGGTGCAGAGATGAACCGTTGCTTCAGAAGGTGAAAGGCCTGTGTAGCTTCCTCGGACCACTTGGACGGATTAGCACCTTTCTTGGTTAATGCAGTGATAGGCGCCACAATGGTGGAAAAGTCTCGTATAAATTTTCTATAATAATTGGCGAACCCTAAGAACCTCTGGACCCCTTTGAGGCTTAAGGGTATAGGCCAATTCTGGATTGCTTGGAGTTTCTCAGGATCCATCTCTAGTCCGGAACCGGACACAATGTAACCTAGAAACGGAATGGTTTTAACTTCAAACACACACTTCTCCAATTTACAATAGAGGTGATTGACACGGAGACGGGAAAGAACCTCTTTTACCCAGAAACGATGATCTTCGAGATTATTAGCAAAGATGAGGATGTCGTCTAGATAAACCACGACATGGCGGTACAAGATGTCCCTGAAAATCTCATTCACGAAGTGCTGGAAGACTGCTGGAGCATTGCTCAATCCGAAGGGCATGACGAGGTACTCATAATGTCCGTCACGGGTGTTAAAGGCGGTCTTCCACTCGTCACCCTCACGGATTCGGATGAGATTGTAGGCACCCCTCAAGTCCAGCTTTGTGAAAATAGTTGCACCACTAACTCTATCAAAGAGCTCGGTAATCAGGGGTAAAGGGTATCGGTTCTTGACGGTAATGTCGTTCAGACCTCTGTAGTCGATGCACGGACGCAGACCACCGTCTTTCTTCTTAACGAAGAAGAAGCCTGCGCCGGCTGGAGAAGAAGATGGTCGGATGAAACCCTTCGCCAGGTTCTCTTTGATGTACTCTTCCATGGAGTGTGTCTCAGGCAGAGACAACGGATAAGTTCGACCTCGCGGTGGAACCTTCCCTGGAATGAGGTCGATTGGGCAGTCCCATTCTCTATGAGGAGGAAGGATATCAGCAGAGGCTTTACTGAACACGTCCGTGAAGTCTTGATATGGAGGAGGCGGAACATCAGATGACCTGGGGAAGGAAGAACAAACAGGAAGAACTTTGGCTAAACAAGTCTCAGCACAGGAGGGACCCCATGCCAGTATTTGCGTAGTCGTCCAGTCAATTGATGGGTTGTGGAGACGGAGCCATGGAAGGCCTAAAACCACTGGATGTGTGGCCCTTGGAATCACTAAAAAAGAAATATACTCAGAATGAAGAACTCCCACTCTCAGACGAACTGGAAGAGTCCTTAAGGAAATGACTGCGTCAAAAATCTTGCTGCCATCCACGGCAGTCAAAGAGATGGACGAGGACAGTCTCTCGGTGGGTAGGGACCACCGTTTAACATAAGCTTCGGTTATGAAATTCCCAGCTGCTCCGGAATCAAGGAGGGCAATGACGTTCCTGTAACGTTGAGCAATTTGGAGCGACACTGGGAGGTTACAGTCATGAGGAGAGGGAGAGGAGATCATTACTCCTAGCCGGCCCTCTCCTTGGCGAGCTAGGATCTGGAGTTTCCCGGACGTTTGGGACAGGCATTGATAGTGTGCGACGGAGCTGCACAGTAGAGACAGAGAGACTCAGAGAGACGTCTTCGGCGCTCAGCGGGAGATAGACGAGAACGACTAATTTGCATAGGCTCATCCTTGGATGGAGATGGTTGAAGAGGAGGAGGAGCAGAAGATTTAGGAGTAGATGATCTTCCTCGCTCAGTTGCTCTCTCTCTGAAACGTAGATCAACCTTCGTGCAAAGAGAAATTAGCTCATCCAACTTAGAGGGCAAGTCTCTGGTAGCTAACTCATCCTTGATGCGTTCTGATAAGCCATGCCAGAATGCAGCATACAGGGCCTCGTCGTTCCATGCCAGTTCGGATGCCAGGATTTTAAACTGTATAAGATACTGTCCCACAGTACGTGTTCCCTGGCGTAAACGGAGAATCTCAGATGAAGCAGATGTTATCCGGCCTGGCTCGTCGAAGATGCGCCTGAATGTAGCTACAAAGTCAGTATAGGAGGATAGCAGGGGATCAGACTTCTCCCATAAAGGTGATGCCCAGTCAAGGGCTGAGCCACTGAGAAGGGAGATGATATAGGCAATTTTGGTACGGTCACTGAAGAAATTGCCAGGTAGAAGCTCAAAGTGGATTTCACATTGATTGAGAAATCCCCTGCAGAACCTTGGAGATCCATCAAATTTTGCTGGCGTTGGAAGATGAAGATGTGGACTGGAAATGGGTAAGGTGGGTGGGGTTACAGCTGGTGTCACTGTAGTGGACGCACCGGACGTGCCAGGTCCACGGAGGGTCGTTTGAATCCCATCCAGCCGTGTAGAGAGATCCTGGAGACAGCGGATGATGTGGCCCTGTGCAGCCTCCTGATGTTCAAGTCGGGCTGCCAGTTCTTGCATTGGCCTGGCCGCTTGATCCTGGTCTCCGGCTGGATTCATTAGGTCAGTGCTTACTGTCACAACTGAGGGCCTGAGCTGACGGGAGGCAGCCTCAGTTGTAGGGGCTGAGATGTAACGGAACCTGGGAGGTTGTATCAGACCCCTAGACATGTAAGTAACATGTAGAATAACTGCCCGAAGGCGTGACCACGACAACCAGGATAAAAGTCAATGATGTTTATTATGACAAACTCCGTAACACAGCAACAGTAAAGGAAACATAAAAGTCAACAGAGGATAAATACAATTCCTGGGTACTACAGGGTGGCAAGGGCCACAGGCACTGGTAGAGTGAGACAGTTCTTATAATCTTCTAGTTGGAAAGTTCTTACCAGACCTGACTGTAGCAATGGAGAGAACCCAGGATCGTACCAGCTGGTGTTCCAGGAAAGGCTGGGTTGCTGAAGATAAAACGGCTGCTGTGGATACTGGCTGGAACCAGACTGTTGTTGGTACGGAGTGGATACTGGCTGGAACCAGTTAAATAATAAACGAACTTGAGAGCGATGAAATAATAATGAAGTTTGGAGTTTAAGAGCGGTGAAATAATAATACCGGTGGAGAGTGGTAAACTGCAGAAAGGACACCGGCCCTTTAAGAGAAGCTGTACACTGCTGGAAGCTGGGCTGGAAGCAGGTGATTGATGAAGTTTGGAGTTTGAGAGCGGTGAAATAATAATACCGGTGGAGAGTGGTAAACTGCAGAAAGGACACCGGCCCTTTAAGAGAAGCTGTACACTGCTGGAAGCTGGGCTGGAAGCAGGTGATTGTTGTAACTGGAAACAGGTGAGTCCAGAATGGATCGGAGAGTCAGGCTACACCGCAGATGGAATGCTGGTGCGGGTCTCTATAGCAGAAGTCTGGAGACAGGAGCTGGAACCTGGAAGACAACCACAGGAGAGAGACAAACTGGAACTAGGTTAGACAACCAAAGCACTGACGCCTTCCTTTCTCAGGCACAGCTTACTTATACCTGCAGCAAGGAAGGGGTTGGCTAGGCAATTATGCAAATCAACAATACAGACAGCAGATTGGTGGAAATGCTCAGATGACAAAATCCAAGATGGCTGCGCCCATGCAGACACTTGGAGGGAAGTTTGGTTTGTAATCCATGTGAGAATTGAAACAGTAATGGCGACGCCGGCCACAGGAGACAGGAGACGCCAGACTGACAAGCGCACATTTAACCACGCGGGCACAGCGGAGGCCGCGGCTGATGAAATCACCACTCTGACATTCTGCATGTGGAAACTCAGGAACAGCGGGATCCGGTCCTGGAACGCTGAGCCAGCCTTAGGAGGCATCTGAAGGGTAAGTAATGGCGTCCAGATACCCGGATCGTGACAGTGTTGGCATTACTTTATCAGTCGAACACAGAAATCTGAATGCAGAATACTAATTAATATGTAAATCAGCAATGGCCCAATTGTGAGGTTCTGCACTGCTTAATATGGCCACCTTCTGAGCTTACATCACTGATTACAATATGGCCAATCCTATATCTATCCCAATAGTTTTGAATCAAGTCCAATTATTTTCCATTTCTGAATAAATCTGTGGCATACAGTACCACATTGAATGCCTTGTTCAATTTTAAGTAAGATTTGTGTCTGTGGAAAGAGGTAGGATAAGTAGTGATCAAAGAAGTAGACTAAAAGGGCTGATTCTGAGATGGAAACATGGAAGCAAGTCTATGCATTTTGTGCATCACCATTACTAACCGCACTCTAAGCACTAAGAATACTGATTAACAGAATATTTTTTGATAAACTCTTACAATTAACTTGGAGTATAAGTGAAGTTCTTAGCACACATTTGGCCAAAAATATGGGTAGATGGGAGGGATTCTAATACCAAATTGATGGATTCTCACCTTCAAGTGTAGAATATATACACAAAAATAGAGTAAAAAGGGGGGGACTAAGACTGCACACCCTATTTTTAAATGTAAAAAGCCCCCCACCCTTTGAACCTTAAACCCATAAGAAGTGAACAAGATTTTTTTATTTTTAAAAGAAAACAATTAAAAGATGAAAATACTGTACTTCTGTGTCCATAGCAGAGTTGAAGCAGTTATCTGTACACTTTTACTTTGGAGTGTGCAATACAATAAGAGATTGGCTGGTGGGTGGTTTGCGCAGTGAAAGTATTCAAAAAAAGGTTATTATCTGAACCAGGTAGTATTGAAATTACAATATACAATGCAGTGTCCAATGTAAAAAATAACAAAGAATTCCTCAGAGTCACAACTAAATGGGCTTGACTGTATGACGCATAACATTAATTTTTTTTTTAAATCAGAGATTGTCTTCTTTTTTACATGTGTGCAAACTTCACACGATTCAAGCTACTGTTGGATTAAAGGTAAATAATGCAGGAATGTTATAAAAGAGACATATTGAAAGACCTTGCTTGCCTACCCAGCAGGTGTCTGGTTTCTGCGCATTGTGATGCCGCTTTCGGTACTCTGACCGCCAGCATCCCAGGAGCCTGATATCATCCCCTATAGTATTTACTAAGCCTTGAAAAGAGCTAAAGTTAATGGAGATAACGTACCAGCCAACCAGCTCCTAACTGTAATTTTTCAATTCAAACACAGCCTGTAACATGACAGTTAGTAGCTGATTTTTTGGTACTTTAGCTCCATCCACTTTATCTCTCTCTCTAAGGCTTAGTAAAAAAAAAAAAAAAAAAAAGCTTAGTAAAAAAAAACCTGACAGTTGAAAAATGATAAAGAGTCATCTTGCCTTAAATTTCACAGTTGAAAATGAAACCAAATTCAGGATCCAACCTTTCAGTCACTACAGAAAAGAGTTTGACAAAATATCTCTATTTTTGAATACATACAGTATAATGGATAAATAGTGGGTCCTCTAGGAAAAATTAAAGCAACACAAAGAAAAAGTCCAAAAAATAAATGTATACAGTATGTATTATGAAATGGTAGTAGATAGGCATTGTTTGGCTATGAGTGGCCAAAGGAAATTCAGGTTGATTGGCAGCCTATTAGAATATTGCCACGGACAACATCTACGGTTGAGCTAAAAGTTGGAATCGAACTGATGCACAACCCAATATTTGAAAAAGGGATTG
Organism: Pseudophryne corroboree; assembly: GCF_028390025.1. NCBI lineage: Eukaryota > Metazoa > Chordata > Amphibia > Anura > Myobatrachidae > Pseudophryne > Pseudophryne corroboree. The sequence goes on along the minus strand of NC_086447.1, from coordinate 417,760,137 downwards.
AAACACCCAAAGGAATAACAAACAGCATTGCACTGACTTAATGAATAAACTGCTCCTGAATACCACAAAGCATCAATGTGTTATTAAGCCATGGGTTGACACAGAGCTGATGAAACTAGAAGATTCAGCATTTTTTCCCCTTAAAATGTAATGTATACGCCACAACTGTAGTTTCAATATTGAAGAAAGTTAAATCAGAAAACATTTGCATGTGGGGAACTTTAAAACTACAATTAATCCAAGAATGTACATAGGGCCTAATCAAAAATGTACTTGACATTTTGATGTTGATTAGAAAGTGTTAGCACAAAATTATTGAGGTGACAAAATGGCAGTCAAGAAACACTGCGTCTAGCTCTAGTCCCTTAAGGTACACTGTTGTTGGTGGTAGAAGCATATGATCATGTAAATCTCATCTTTAGTGCAGGGAGGGAAGAAGGTCATAAACTCAGGTCAAAAATCTGTTCAGGAGTATGGAGATGTTATACTCATTCAAAAGTCAATGTGATGTTGGTTGAACAGCTTTGGATTGCTTCTACAGAGATGTCTAGTCAGCAGTAGGAAAGCCGATCCCAGTCATCTTTGAGTCCCAAAAATTATAATTGTTAGATCCCAGGTTTTATGGGATTCAAAACACACTATAGATTGGGCCAGGGGCAGTGGGATAAAACTTATCTTCTTGGTTGTTCTAAGTCACTGATAGGCTGGGAGATCAAAGAGTGGTGACATCCTCATGCTCCCAGCCAATCAGTGTCTAAGAGCATCCCCATTACATTACACATTACTCCAGCTCTTCTCCTGGCCTATACTAAAGGAGCAGCTTCCCCAGGGCAGCATAAGGCAGCAGCATCAGGGGACTGAGAGTAGCAGTAATAGGCAGTGCTGAAAGGAGAGAAGCCACCCTACTTATATGTAGCTTTAAATGCAATGGTACTAGAGGAGAGCCAGGGAAATCGGCTGTCACTGAGTGGCATCTACGAGGCCATAGCCCAGCCCAGCATTTCCTTCACTACTCACGGCTGCAGGGGAAAGGCTGGTAGAACAGCATCCGCCACAACCTTAGCCTGAACCAATGCATCACCCACCTGCCCCACCAGCTTGGACACAAGGACAGCCTTTGGGAAGTATGCAGCTGTGTGTTTGCTACTCTTAACATTACAGTGAGCTATGATCTGAACATTTTATGCTGGTTGTGTGCACAATAGATGTTATGTTCTATGTAGAAGCATGGTTTTATGATCTTGCAAATTTAAAACAATGGTTTTCAGTGGAGTTTCAATCAGAACCTTGTGCATGTTATATCATAGATCAGTGCTCAGCCAATCAAACCACAGTAGATGCAGATGTTCAGTAGTTTCTGAGCTTTCTGAATAATCCCTGCTCTCTGCCCTCTTCCTGGCCACAACCAAAATCCTGCAGGTTGTGGGTATATAAGGCAGCAACTTAACACATCCAGTACTGGTGATGTTAGCTGACCTGTTATTGTGACTGAATCTTGTTATTGACCCCAATTGTTTTGACTACTCAGCTCTATCTAATTTTGACCAATTCACCCGTTCCTCAGTACGTCTAGTGTCTTCCTAGGATGCCATAACCTGTGACGCACAATGGTCCAGACCATATCGCCATTCGAGGATCACTGTGTTTAGATGCTGAATGTCACATCTTCAGTGCAAGCAGTGTCAATCTAGATTAGTGAGCATGTACTGTAGAACCACTAATTAGGTTAGTGATTCATAACATTATCACCAGCCATATCACAGGAGCCTGACACCATGGAAGAAGGAAATCTGTCTACAGTGCAAGTGTTGGCGAATTGAATTCAGACACTCACATATACTCACTGAATCAGTGCAAGATGTATCCCAGCAAGTTTTAGCAAGTAGGGCTATTTCTCCCTGATGTTGATGTACTAATAGTCGAGACCAAGAAAAGTCTGCCAGACAAGTTTTGTGGGGACCAAATAATTTTCCAAAACTTTTAAGACAGCTGAATACTTTTTTTTAACGTGAGACTTCATTCCTCTGGGTCCGAGGAACAGTGGTTGGGATAATAATTTATCTTCTCCATGGTGATCCACAAACATCAGCCTTTTGGCTGTTTATCAATTGTCATGGCTTGTGATTCAGGATTACCTGCAACTGGTCCTAACGAAGGACATGTGGACACGGAATCTGGCAGGAAGCGGGGAGGTTGAATATAGCTCTTTCTCATGAATAGATAATGGCAGTGAAAACTGCCTAGATGGTAGATTTAGCTTGAAGGACCTACGAACAGGCACTGAGGAGACTTGCAGTAGTACCGGACTGGTACAGGTGGAAGATGTAGTGGAACTGGACTGGTACTGATGGTAGTAGTAGCAGTAGTAGAACCGTGGCTGAAATCACTGATAGCAGTCATAGTAAAACCAGGCTGGATCCGGTGGAGGCTGTAGCAGAATGGGCTGGTATGGGTGGAAGCTGTGGCACAACCGGGCTGGACCCGGCTGAAGCTGTAACAAAATTGGGCAGATACCAGTGGAAGCTGTAGCAGAATTGGGCTGGTACCGGTGGGAGCTGTGGCATAACCAGGGTGGACCCAGCGAAAGCTGTAGCAAAACTGGGATGATACCGGTGAGAACTGGGCTGGACACGGTGGGAGCTGTAGCAAACCGGGCTGGTACCGGTGAGGATCTGTTGGCAGAACTGGGCTGGAACCGAGCTGGTACCTGGCTAGTGTTGGCAAAACCAGTCTGTAGCAGTACTGGGCTGGTACCGGTGAGGAGCTGTGGCAGAACTGGACTGATGCCAGTTAGAAGCTGCAGTAGGACCAGGATGGTACCACTTGGAGTGGTGACAGGGCTGGTATCGGTGGCAAATGGTGGAGACCACCATCCTAGGTCACAGTATAGCTACAACGTTGTTCAGGCATCTGAATGCTGCAGCCGGACTTCCTTAATTCCCTCTGGTGGCCTGTGATTGGCTGAGCAACATCTGACTCCATGGAAGATGGAGACGGCATGCTCTGACACCAGTCATCCCACTTTACAGTCCAATTAAACCTTTTTCTTTGCCCTTTGCCTACTATATAGTAACCCTGACATTACTGTATGTCTTCTTTTAAACCTCCATGCTTTATGGTAGGATTGCAGCATAACACAGAAATTCAGTCAGACTTTGAATGGAATTTTCCAGCTTTATATAGTCAGTTCAGGATATGAATATCTGAACAGGTCAATGAGTTTAATATTCAGCTTCTACCTCTCTAAAAGAACTAATGCAATTGGGTATCTGCATTGATAAAACATTCAAGGAATGTTGTCAGTAAACAAGATCCCATCTGAGAGCCACAGCTGTGGTCTCCTTTATAATTTCTCAAGGACCATTGATGGAACTCAGTGGATTTATTAAGCCTGGTAAAGTGATAAAGTGGAAGGTGATAACGCACCAGCCAGTCAGCTCCTGTCATTTTGCAAACCCAGCTTGTAACATGGAAGTTAGGAGCTGATTGGCTGGTGCTTTATCACTTTCCACTTTATCACTTCACCAGGCTTAATAAATCTGCCCCTCAAGCCTATGCAGATAGGAGCTTCCCAAGTATCTTCTTCTGAGAGGTCCAGCCGACTTCCAAGATAACTCTATTCATATTGTGAAGAAGACAGGAGAAGCTTTATGTGGCTAAACCCGAAACTAATGGGCGCGATCAGCGCGATAAGGGACATCAATTGTAATTCGCTCCTTGCGATCTCACGTCACTTTAGACGGGATATCGGGGGCGATAACATTTGAATTCCCCCCATTTTATCATTTATGGTTCAATTTGTAGCAAAATATAATAGAACAAGGAGGGTTTATCACTGAACACCAGGTAAGTTGAAAAATAAAACATTTTAAAGTTCAACAGTTTGTCTGAATATAGTATTCTATCCTCTCTTTTTTTTTTTTTTTTATCCTGCATAAAGGGATGACATTTTCTCTGTAATATACATTAGTTTCTGAGGAATCCCATTTAACCATTCTGTCTGCAAAGAAAGAACTGAAATAATTTAATGAATTATTCATGGGTCTGTAAGGAACAGTGATTGGTGCTAGTACTGAAGTTTACTCATATTTGTTTGAATGCTGTTACATTCCTTTAGGTGATAAGATTTCCCTTTAGTTCTCAACAATTGAGAACTACTTATTAGTCATACACAGCTGTAGGCATGCAGCATTGTTTTGTAATTTTAACTGTTTTATATTGTTATTTTTTTTTTTTACTGCTTTATATATATATATATATATATATATATATATATATATAGACCAACATTTTTACTGCTTTATATATATATACAATCGTGAGACCGGCACTCCTGTTCTGATAAATAGCTGCTCCCGGTGCCCTCATAGAGGTAGATGTAGACAAGATATAGAATGCGGCACTCAGGAACAGAATAAATCGTAGACAAAATTCGTATCAACGTTTCAATCTATTTAGATTGTCTTCAGGATACAGGTATAACAAGAAAAACGTGACTTACCCGAACTTTATACCCCTCACAGTGTGCAAACGGGATCGCGCCATTCACCACGCTGAGGCTCTGGCGGTGTCTCATTTAGATGACGTCATCGCGTATAGACGCGACGCACGTCCACCCGGCTCGTGTGTGTCTATAGTAACCATGGCAACCCTGCAATCCACAATGCTGTAACGAAGAAATCAAAGAATGATACAGAGTATAGCAATCCACATGAAATGAATACAACATAATATGTGTCACATAATGGATTAAGCCTAACAAAAAGAAGGTTATGACTTATTGCATCTTCAATTTAATCGGCAGAGCATCTCATTACCTAAATGCCAAAAGTGCATGACAGAGTCTAGGTTAAACTACATGCTAATTATAAGGGGATAGAATACTTAATAACATGATAGCGTAAGGATTTCATTAAGACCCCTGGGATAAATAACATCAAGGCGATGAATCCATTCATTTTCTCGTTTGATTAACATCGCATCACGATCACCACCTCTTTTAAGAGGTGGAATATGATCGATCATGCGATAACGCAAACTGGGAAGCGTATGTCGGCTTCTTGGAAATGGCGAGCAACAGGTTGCTCGCTATAGCCATTTTCAATGGCTGCCTTGATGGATGACCTATGGGCCACCATCCTTTCTTTAAATTTTCGTTTTGTTTTCCCAATATAAGTGAGGCCACAAGGACATAGGATCTGATATATTACAAACATGCTATCGCAGGTAAGATGATGTTGAATACAATATTTCTTTCCAGAGTGTGGGTGATTAAAGGAATCACCTTGAATCATAAATTTACATGTAGTGCAAGAGCACTTAAAGCACCCTGGTTTTTTCTTTAAAAAGTTCTTTACTGAGGACTGTATAGGTGTAGAGGTAATATCAGGTTTACCCAAATGATCGTGTAGGTTTTTAGCTCTAGAATAGCAAGGCATCAAAGATGTATTAGATAGCTGTAAATCAGGGTCAGTAGTGACAACATGCCAATGCTCTTTGGAGATACGGTTGACAATAGGTGACATATGTGTGTATCTATTTACCCAGGGACATTTCTTTGGGGTTGCTGTTGACACATTGTCTTTCTTTTTTAACAATAATGATCGATCTTGACTCAATGCTGACACTTTGGCATTCTGTAGCAATTTAGATGAATAGCCTCTCGCTGAAAATTTGATGATTAATTCATCAATTTGGGAGATAGCTGTCTCACGGCAGCTATTGATACGCAATATGCGTATCATTTGTGAGTAAGGGAGGCTGCGTTTAAGACTAGCAGGATGATTGCTCTGGTATTGTAAGATCGTGTTCCTATCTGTGTCTTTGGTAAATAGTGTGTGTTAGGGTCTCCTGCCCTGTGCTGCCACGTCGTCATGGCAACCGGGAGACAAGTGCTAGCGGAGTGACCTGAGCGCAGCTGATACTCCGGTTCGGGTCTTTTGCTGTGCAGTGGTTATAGGCTCTGTGCATGGCAGGGGATCCGGTGCTGGTTTTTGTGCTCACAGTCTGTGAGGTCTGAGTGGGGCGTGGACAGCACCTGCTTTATAAGGCCTCTTCTCAGGGTAAGCAGATGCTGCTGAATCTTTGTTGGTTAGTCAGTTTCTGAAAGTTAGCCAGTACTGTGTAGCTTTGTATTTGTTTGTTGCTTACTGCAAATAGGCCTGGGGATTTGGTATTACACTCTGCCAATCCAGACCTAGCAGTAAGACTGGAGTCAGTCGTTTAGCTTGCTGGGGTTCTGTTACTACTCTGTGAACTTAGCAAGTTTGCGGCTGTATTCTAAGACTTGCCTGTCTAATCCTGTCTCACTGTGCTAGGTGTCAGGGGTCAGTTTAGTGGCAGTAAGCTGAACCTGTGCACTGCAAGTGAGAATTAGGATTGTGGAGACTCTCCTTGTGTCTATCATTCCATCTCTGACCAAGGAGTTTACTGCCACACCCGTTGGTAACCCTTTAGGGTTTTGCTGTTGCTCTTAGCAACAGCATTTCGGGTTCTCTACGTATTAAAACACAACATCTTGCTTTTTCCATCTGAGCAGTTCTAATACAAGGGAGATACCCAGTTCCTTAGCCTCTGGGCTTCTCTGTTCACTTTGTGTGTATTTTGTTACCCTATCACCTTCTGTGTACGTTATGTCATATTCCCCAGTCTGTCTGTAAGTCCATTTGTTTTGCATAACAGTTCAAACACCAGTACATTCCTGCAGGCACTGGAGTGCATAACAGTCCTGACACCTGTACTTTCCTGCAGGCACTGGTGTGCATAACATATTCAGCAGCCTAATACTCCTGTTGAAATTTTGTGGGAATATGGAGCATACCCCTCAAAATACGTTGCAACAGGTGGTCGATCAGGTGCAGGTCCTGACTCGACAATTTAATGATTTGTCCATTAAAATGCACACCTCCCAGGCTGCTGGCGGAACTCCCGCAGCAGCAGCACCTGCAGGGGTTAAGGAGCCGAAAGTAAATCTCCCGGATCGTTTTTCTGGAGATCGCTCGCAGTTCTTTTGTTTCAAGGAGAGCTGCAAGCTATACTTCCGGCTTAGGCCTCAGTCTTCTGGGTCGGAGATTCAGCGGGTGGGCATAGTGATTTCCTTGCTACAAGGAGACCCACAGGTCTGGGCATATGGGTTGCAGCCTGACTGTCCGTCGCTTAAAAGTGTTGATGCTTTTTTTACGGCACTGGGCATGTTGTATGATGACCCTGACAAGACGGCCTCAGCCGAGGCTCAGATTTCGATCCTTAAGCAAGGGCGAAGGCCAATTGAGGTTTACTGTACGGAGTTTCGGAGGTTGGCCCATGATACCCAGTGGAATGACCCAGCCCTGAGACACCAGTACCGAAGAGGTCTTTCTAACCAGATAAAGGACCAACTGGTACAATATCCCTTGCCTGATAGCTTGGATCAGCTCATGCAGTTATCCATCCGGGTGGATAGACGGCTGAGAGAGCGTAGGCTTGAAAGGGAGACTGAGATTTCCTTCTTTCCCAAGGGAACCTCAGACTCTGAGGAATTTTCCGAGGAGCCTATGCAGATTGGGGCTACCCGCCTCTCCTCGCGTGAGAAGACGCGGAGGAGACAGCAGGGGTTGTGTTTGTACTGTGGGAATAAAGGTCATGTGGTAGTATCATGCCCAGAAAAGCCAGAAAACTTCAGGGCCTGAGGGTGATGGGAAATATCCTGTCAGGCCAGAAGTCAGAATTTCCCAAGAAGACTTTTATCATTCCGGTGACCTTGAAGATCCTCGGTCAAACTGTCAAGACTGAGGCCTTTGTGGACAGTGGGGCCGACGGGGTTTTTATGGACCGCCAATTCGCCCTGAAACACTCTGTTCCCTTAGTACCCTTGGCATCGGAAATTGAGATTTGTGGGTTAAACGGGGAACCATTATCCCAAGGTAAAATTACCTCTTGCACTAGCCAGATTTCTTTGTTTATTGGAGCCACACACTCTGAAAAATTGTCCTTTTATGTGACTGTCTGTACTTTTGCCCCATTGGTGTTGGGGTTACCCTGGTTAAGGGCCCACAATCCTCAATTTGACTGGGTCTCTGGGGAGATTCTTAGTTGGGGTACTGATTGTTTCAGGAGTTGCTTGAGCCTTCCAGTCAGGCTCTCGCAGCTAAGTTTGCCAGGATTGCCAGGGTGTTATGCAGATTTTGCGGACGTGTTCTCCAAAAAAGTTGCAGAGGTACTACCTCCCCATCGCCCCTATGACTGTGCCATTGATTTGTTGCCAAATGCTAAGCTTCCCAAGAGCAGGTTGTACTCCCTGTCACGTCCTGAGACTCAGGCTATGGCAGAGTACATTCAGGAGAACTTGGCTAAGGGATTTATCAGACCTTCACAGTCTCCAGTTGGGTCGGGGTTCTTCTTCGTGGGTAAAAAGGACGGTTCGTTGCGACCCTGCATCGACTTCAGGGAATTGAACCGTATCACGATTAAAAACTCATACCCACTGCCTCTCATTTCGGTCTTGTTTGACCAGCTTCGTACTGCCACCATTTTTTCTAAGATTGACCTACGCGGTGCGTACAATCTAATCCGAATAAGAGAGGGGGATGAATGGAAGACTGCCTTTAATACCCACTCAGGGCATTATGAATATTTGGTGATGCCTTTTGGGCTCTGTAATGCCCCGGCAGTCTTCCAGGATTTCATGAATGATGTGCTCAGGGAATATTTGGATAGATTCTTAGTTGTATACTTAGATGACATCCTAATCTTCTCCCATTCCCTGGAGGAACATCGGAAGCATGGACGCTTAGTCCTCCAGAAACTCAGAGACCACCGGCTTGGGGCGAAGCTGGAGAAGTGCGAATTTGAAGTTCAGCAAATCGCATTTCTAGGATATATTATCTCCCCAGAAGGTTTCCAAATGGAGGGTTCCAAGGTACAGGCAGTCCTGGATTGGGTGCAGCCCACTAGTTTGAAGGCGCTTCAGCGTTTCCTGGGCTTTGCGAATTTTTATAGACGATTTATCGCTGGATTTTCGTCTATAGTGGCGCCCTTGGTGGCACTCACTAAGAAAGGGGCGGATGTTGCTCACTGGTCTTGTGAGGCTAAAGCGGCTTTTGCCCGTCTCAAAAGGGCATTTGTTTCGGCCAAGGTGCTGCGACACCCAGATCCAGAGCGTCCTTTTGTGGTGGAGGTGGATGCCTCTGAGATGGGTATTGGGGCAGTGCTTTCTCAGATGGGAGTGTCTGATAATCGCCTTCATCCCTGTGCTTACTTTTCCCGTAAATTTTCGCCTGCCGAGATGAATTATGACGTGGGTAACCGGGAATTGTTGGCTATTAAGGATGCACTCGAGGAGTGGAGACACTGGCTTGAGGGGGCTAAGTTTGTGGTCTCAATTCTCACTGACCATAAGAATCTGGCATATTTAGAGTCAGCGAAGCGTCTCAATGCCAGGCAGGCACGATGGGCTTTGTTTTTTGCTCGCTTTAATTTTTTGATAACATATCGCCCTGGGTCAAAAAACATCAAGGCTGATGCGCTCTCGCGGAGTTTTGCTCCAATCCAGGAGACCACCGAGGAGCCATTGCCCATTGTTTCCCCATCATGTATTAAAGTGGGCATTACCCAGGACCTCTTATCATTAGTCCTTAGAGCACAGGAGCAGGCTCCTCCAGACCTTCCGGTAGGTCTTTTGTTTGTGCCTCCTAGGTTAAGACAGCGAGTGTTCCTGGAATTCCATGCCAAGAAGTCGGCAGGTCACCCGGGTATTGCCAGAACTCGGGAGTTGCTATCTAGGGCGGTGTGGTGGCCCTCGGTGGCTAAGGATGTGGATCAGTGGGTTCGGGCATGTGACATCTGTGCCCGAAATAAGACTCCTAGAGGGGTTCCTGTTGGCCCATTACATCCACTCTCTATCCCATCTAAGCCATGGACCCACATTTCAATGGATTTTGTGGTGGACTTGCCCAAATCCTCGGGGATGACAGCCATCTGGGTTGTCGTTGACAGGTTTTCGAAGATGGCGCACTTCGTTCCACTGGTTGGGCTGCCATCGGCCAGACGCCTGTCTGAATTATTTATGCTGCATGTTGTGCGTCTCCACGGGTTGCCACTTGATGTGGTCTCTGACCGCGGATCCCAGTTTGTGGCCAAATTCTGGAGGGCATTTTGTTCCGATCTCCAGATTTCTGTCAGCTTGTCGTCGGGCTACCATCCGCAGTCTAATGGGCAGACTGAAAGGGTGAACCAGTCCTTGGAGCAGTTCCTCAGGTGTTATGTCTCCAAGTGTCAGACTGACTGGGTTGCTCATCTGTCCATGGCGGAGTTTGCCTATAACAACGCGGCTCACTCTGCTACAGGGATCTCTCCCTTCCTTTGTGTGTATGGGCATCATCCTAAGGCCAATTCTTTTGACCCCCTGGACTCCACGCCTGGTGGTTCCTCTGTGGTTTCGGTCCTTAGAGGTATTTGGCGGAAAGTGAAGAAAGCCCTTGTGTCTGTGTCATTAGTGGCCAAAAGGGTTTTTGATAAGCGGAAAAGACCCTGCAGCTTCAAATTAGGAGACTTCGTCTGGTTGTCTACCAAGAATTTGAAGTTGAGACAGCCATCTCATAAGTTAGGCCCCCGGTTCATCGGCCCTTATAAGATCACCAGGGTTATCAATCCGGTGGCATTTCAGTTAGATCTGCCCCGTTCTTTGGGTATCAATAAAACATTTCATTGTTCCCTTTTAAAACGGGCGATTAGTAATCCTTCTTCCAGTGGAAGACCTTCCCCTCTTCTGATACGTGGCCAGAGGGAGTTTGTTGTTGAAAGGATTCTTGACTCCAAGGTGGTTCGGGGTCGGCTGTCATTTTTGGTGCACTGGAAGGGGTATGGCCCGGAGGAGCGGTCGTGGGTGCGCAGTTGTGATCTTCATGCCCCCAGACTGATACGCTCTTTCTTCTCGCAGTTCCCCGATAAACCCGGTGGTAGGGGTTCTTTGACCCCTCGTCAGAGGGGGGGTACTGTTAGGGTCTCCTGCCCTGTGCTGCCACGTCGTCATGGCAACCGGGAGACAAGTGCTAGCGGAGTGACCTGAGCGCAGCTGATACTCCGGTTCGGGTCTTTTGCTGTGCAGTGGTTATAGGCTCTGTGCATGGCAGGGGATCCGGTGCTGGTTTTTGTGCTCACAGTCTGTGAGGTCTGAGTGGGGCGTGGACAGCACCTGCTTTATAAGGCCTCTTCTCAGGGTAAGCAGATGCTGCTGAATCTTTGTTGGTTAGTCAGTTTCTGAAAGTTAGCCAGTACTGTGTAGCTTTGTATTTGTTTGTTGCTTACTGCAAATAGGCCTGGGGATTTGGTATTACACTCTGCCAATCCAGACCTAGCAGTAAGACTGGAGTCAGTCGTTTAGCTTGCTGGGGTTCTGTTACTACTCTGTGAACTTAGCAAGTTTGCGGCTGTATTCTAAGACTTGCCTGTCTAATCCTGTCTCACTGTGCTAGGTGTCAGGGGTCAGTTTAGTGGCAGTAAGCTGAACCTGTGCACTGCAAGTGAGAATTAGGATTGTGGAGACTCTCCTTGTGTCTATCATTCCATCTCTGACCAAGGAGTTTACTGCCACACCCGTTGGTAACCCTTTAGGGTTTTGCTGTTGCTCTTAGCAACAGCATTTCGGGTTCTCTACGTATTAAAACACAACATCTTGCTTTTTCCATCTGAGCAGTTCTAATACAAGGGAGATACCCAGTTCCTTAGCCTCTGGGCTTCTCTGTTCACTTTGTGTGTATTTTGTTACCCTATCACCTTCTGTGTACGTTATGTCATATTCCCCAGTCTGTCTGTAAGTCCATTTGTTTTGCATAACAGTTCAAACACCAGTACATTCCTGCAGGCACTGGAGTGCATAACAGTCCTGACACCAGTACTTTCCTGCAGGCACTGGTGTGCATAACAGTGTGGTAGTAATTTTTCTATCTACTATACCAATTTGGACATCCAGGAAATGTACAGTGTCTTGACTCATGGTGAAGGAGAGTTTGACCGGCGTAGAGGATGCATTATTTACTCCAATCAAATCAACAAATTCACGCTGGGTCCCTGTCCAAATTAACAAAATATCATCTATATATCTGGTATAGAAAAATATTTTGGATGAAATAGATGAATCTGCAAAAAATAATCTATTTCATCCAAAATATTTTTCTATACTAGATATATAGATGATATTTTGTTAATTTGGACAGGGACCCAGCGTGAATTTGTTGATTTGATTGGAGTAAATAATGCATCCTCTACGCCGGTCAAACTCTCCTTCACCATGAGTCAAGACACTGTACATTTCCTGGATGTCCAAATTGGTATAGTAGATAGAAAAATTACTACCACACTATTTACCAAAGACACAGATAGGAACACGATCTTACAATACCAGAGCAATCATCCTGCTAGTCTTAAACGCGGCCTCCCTTACTCACAAATGATACGCATATTGCGTATCAATAGCTGCCGTGAGACAGCTATCTCCCAAATTGATGAATTAATCATCAAATTTTCAGCGAGAGGCTATTCATCTAAATTGCTACAGAATGCCAAAGTGTCAGCATTGAGTCAAGATCGATCATTATTGTTAAAAAAGAAAGACAATGTGTCAACAGCAACCCCAAAGAAATTTCCCTGGGTAAATAGATACACACATATGTCACCTATTGTCAACCGTATCTCCAAAGAGCATTGGCATGTTGTCACTACTGACCCTGATTTACAGCTATCTAATACATCTTTGATGCCTTGCTATTCTAGAGCTAAAAACCTACACGATCATTTGGTTAAACCTGATATTACCTCTACACCTATACAGTCCACAGTAAAGAACTTTTTAAAGAAAAAACCAGGGTGCTTTAAGTGCTCTTGCACTACATGTAAATTTATGATTCAAGGTGATTCCTTTAATCACCCACACTCTGGAAAGAAATATTGTATTCAACATCATCTTACCTGCGATAGCATGTTTGTAATATATCAGATCCTATGTCCTTGTGGCCTCACTTATATTGAGAAAACAAAACGAAAATTTAAAGAAAGGATGGTGGCCCATAGGTCATCCATCAAGGCAGCCATTGAAAATGGCTATAGCGAGCAACCTGTTGCTCGCCATTTCCAAGAAGCCGACATACGCTTCCCAGTTTGCGTTATCGCATGATCGATCATATTCCACCTCTTAAAAGAGGTGGTGATCGTGATGCGATGTTAATCAAACGAGAAAATGAATGGATTCATCGCCTTGATGTTATTTATCCCAGGGGTCTTAATGAAATCCTTACGCTATCATGTTATTAAGTATTCTATCCCCTTATAATTAGCATGTAGTTTAACCTAGACTCTGTCATGCACTTTTGGCATTTAGGTAATGAGATGCTCTGCCGATTAAATTGAAGATGCAATAAGTCATAACCTTCTTTTTGATAAAGTTCGGGTAAGTCACGTTTTTCTTGTTATACCTGTATCCTGAAGACAATCTAAATAGATTGAAACGTTGATACGAATTTTGTCTACGATTTATTCTTTTCCTGAGTGCCGCATTCTATATCTTGTCTATATATATATATATATATATATATATATATAGACCAACATGAAACTAGCTGCACCTACAAAGTGTAAAAGTGTAAAGCATGAGGGCACTGTAATGAAAAAGCTAGAACCATCACATTCAATCCAGTAGTATGCAAAACTCTGTATATAAAGTGAAAAAAATAACATATAAACAGCATTATTTATCAATATTATTTTTACTAAAATATGTGAAAACATACCCTTTTCACATTATTTTAGTATCACTGAAATGTACTAATGGGCAATTGTGGGAGAATTTTCTAAATTCTCCTCCAAGCTCTTAATATCACATTTTTTTTGTACACAGATCACACCTATCCCATGAGTAACGTTCAGTGTGAGTACCAAAATGACTGTCGGGTCATCTGTGGCATGAGGATGACAGGCTACTTATTGCCATGACACCATTAGATAAGTACTCCATTTTTATCATATAGGCTGTTGTGCTATCAATCCTCTTCATGTTACCTTGCTGATTGCATATGCACTTTATGTGTTGCTACAACTCTATGCTTTTTTTTTTGCACTTTAATAACATTTTTTTTGCATAATACTGGATAAGCTGCCTAATGCATTATATACATAATTGTTAATAATAATAATAATAATAATAATAAGTCTTACCTCATATGTTTTATTAACACCACTCACATATCCAAAGTAATATGTAGGTACCACAGATATTGTTACATTGCCTTCCACAGACTTTCCATACATATAGCTATAATGACAAAGGAACATATACTGTAACTAATAAAAGCATCACAGTAATAGACATATTTAATTACATGCATGACACTTTGTAGCACATAATATAATACTGAGTACTGATAGATGTAATAGGGAGAATTGTAGAAGTAACTATTAAATAATCTTAACGTAAAGCATCTTCACAGGGTATTGGCCTACTCTGGATCTGGAGTCAACTTCGTGTTTTGGTTTTGCAAAACCACCCTCAAGTGTTTTGGTTTGGATTCATTTTTTCCGGTTTGGTTAAAAATCAATAAAAACATTGATAATGATTGATAAAAAAAATAGATAAAAATCAATAAAAATAAAATCATGTCATTTTTGCAATCCAAACCACGATATTCAAATGTAAAATCTGACATCCGAACCACGGGAAGATGTGAACCTGGACTTGGTTTGGATTGGATCTCCTCGGGAGATCTAGACTGGGTTTTGGTTTGGTTTAGATCCACAAAATTCGGATTTATTTGGATTTCTGGAGAGCCGGACTGCACAGCTCTACAATAAAGGTATCACTTTATTTTAATTTCTTCAAAAAAGAGTCAAACATTTGTGAGTTCTTATTCTATGGATCACAGCCCTAACTGGGCTAAGTAAGAGTTGCAGGGGTTTTAACTATCCTCTCAATTACAAACTCTATTTTACAAATACAGTATGTTAGAAAATGATAATGATCATTTAAAATTCTAATATACTGTAATTTACAGCTAATAGTAATAAGATCAAAAGTAAATGCATTATTAATTTACAAATTACAAAATTGGATAAAATATCTTACTTTGCTGTGACAGTTCCAGAAATACCGGGTTGTTTTGGATCAACGTAAAGAGATGGGACTTTGAGAGAGACATCAAATATGGGCAAAACTGTAATGAATAAAAAAATACCTGAAACATTTGTGAGAGCTGAAAGTATATATATTTAAGGTTATGTTTACTAGTGAATAAAGGTGATTTGAATATACTGTATTCACAAAACCTCACTTAGATCTCAGTGCGTTCATTAAGTTGACAGCAAAATAATCTATTAGAAATATTACTAGAGGAAACTAATTGCATTTCACTGTATTCTTTACAGATCTCACTAGTACAGTATCTGTACTATAAATAGTATATAGTCATTTGATTTATAGTATCTATACTATAAATAGTATATACTGTAGTCATTTCATTTGGATTACATAAAGGTATACATTAAAATAACCTTTTTCCAACTGCATAGTAGCAGATGTGCTTCATTTAAATATATTAATAGAAGAGACAAATGCAAAAAAACCAATTCAACCTGTTAACTTACCATAATCATCAACAACAAAATATTGAATGTTGGAAAACATCTAAAAGAAGTATAAAAGTTTGTTTAGAAAGTGCTGTTATAACCATTTAAACTGATGAAAAATGGCTCCTGCAATCTTTGAAATGCAAAAATCATAATAGTATGTAGTATGTAATATGTAATATGTAATAATACTTACACAGAAAGTAATGCTAGTTTAAGGCAAACGGTAGCTATATGCATGTCCCTATCCAGAATTAATTTTTACATCAGCCATATCTGGGTGGAAATGGGTTTTCTTCAGCAAGCTGGTTCTCAAATTGGTACAGTACAGTACAGTATATACAGTGTAAATCACACAATTGCTCTGTACTGTACATATTTGTATAAACATGAGACAATCTTGGTACTAAGTTGTCCAATAAAGAGTAACAATTTAATTTCCAGTTTCCTGTTTTTTTTGGGGTTTTTTTAATGACAATTTGTGGATATTTTACATTATTCTCAAAAAAAAAAAATCTTAGCTCTTCACCTGTAAAGGAAATAATCTACAGATATGGTATGATTCCTACATTGTTTGTAGATTACCCTAATTTAAAAAATAGAAGTATTGAAAGATATTGAAAGATAAAATAACATATTTGTGATTATGTGTGTATATAACTTGATATCCACTCACCCAGTAGATTATACCTTGCCCAGTTCCCAGCTGCACATACGACTAGTTCCCACAGGCACCTACACTCACATACCATGCACAGTACACATGTCTCGTTTTGCATCATTCCAATGCTGCTTACAGTATGTTTGCCCTGCAGACGCCCTACACACACACACACACACACACACACACACACACACACACACACAGCAACATAGCGCAACTCCACAGTGTAATAAAGAAATTAATGGATTATACCACTAATTAAAAGTGATAATATAATTATTATCTGCAAAAACACAAATGCATATAAAATAGTTAAAATATAAAATTTAATTTAATAAAGCCATTACGTGTCAACCAACAGTGGGATAGTCTGACATGACTACAATCCCAATGCATTTGGTCTTTCAATTCTACACACAGTCACTTTGTTTTGATCACCTACAGTATTAGGAAAGCAACTTGGTTTGTATATAAATGTAAAAAATATATTGTGTTTGTTTACCTTTGTAGTAGCCTGTATTCTCCAAACACCAAGATTAGGATTATTAGAAAGCACCAATTCCATAGACAATACTCCTAAATCGGGCTTCATTTTCAGCCACTGCTGGATAATATTTTCCTGTGAATCCTTCAGGAAAAAATAGACAGAAACAGAGATAATAGAATGTTTAGGCTGTACCTTACACATTACATGCTACCAATACATAGAGCTTGTAAATGAGACACAAATTAATCATAACCCATAAAAGCAAAATCAGGGCTAGCTATGCCCCACATCCATCTGCCAGCCCAATTCTCATGAACACATCTGAAGGTGGAGCACCTTCTGTCCATTAAACCACACCACTTTTGGGGTTCGCAAATTAGTACAGAGAAAGGTATGAATTATCTCCATTAAAAAAATTGTCATGCTATGAAAGTGAGAGTAAAAATACAGTACACCTGTAGTAACAAAATTACCTTTAAGATATGAGAAAAAACAATGTACAGCAAAACTCAATTAAAGTTATAGTGAGTAGCTTGGTTATATACAAAGTGGCTGATAACACAAGTAAGTAGATTATGCTTTAAATAACTGGGGCTAACAATAAGAGGTATTGCAGTTGGGTATTATGACATGCCCAGCAGTATATATATATATATATATATATGTGTGATAAGAATACCAGCACTATGCTTACTGTCAATGAAAGTCAAAGATAGATTATACAAACATGTTAACCACATCATCATGTCCATTGTAGACTACAACATGTATGGTCAATTAAGGGGTCTATTCATGAAGCAGTGAAAAGTGTGGAGAAGTGAGCCAGTGAAGAAGTTGCCCATGGCAACCAATCAGCATTGCAGTAACATTTATAATTTGCATACTGTACAATTGTACAGAGCAGCTAATTGGTTGCCATGGACAACTTCTCCACAGGCTTGCTTCTCCACTCTTTTCACTGCTTCATGAATAGACCCCTAAGTCACAAATATTTTTCTATAATGTAATCAACACAACTGTTTTAACAGCTGTTTTATTAGCAGAGCAGAGCACTGTACATGTGTCAAAAAGACAATATAATTCTCTCTGTTCTCAGGGGTAAACATAGGATTTTTAAAGGGGGTATTACAAATGGTAAAAGTCTATTCTCTTGTCAAATTTTAGAATTATCTCATGTGAAAGTATGAATAATGTTTGGTGAACAATATCACACCTTGCTATTGTAATGTAGAGTTTGATAGCCACAGAATTTTGCCATAAATTAGGATAATAGAAATCATAAAAGCTATTTGTTGCGGAAATTGGGGGAGATGTACTAAGCCATCGTTTTTCAAACACGGCCTGTAGCGTGACAGCTAGGAGCTGATTGGCTGGTATATTATCTCTCTCCACTTTATCACTCTCCAAGGCTTAGTACATTTTTCCCCTTATTCCTTAAAATATTTACAATGACTGATCATTTTGAAAAAGACAACAGATGCAATGTTCAATTTTAACTTTGTTCGGCAAATTAACTAAGAACCTCTAACATATAATTAATTTAATTACTGTACTAACGATGGGCTAGCAGTGACACAGCAGCAGCCCTTATCTCCTGTCACTTGAGCTGTGAGCAGTGAGTCACTGAGCTCCATAAAGGCCCATGGCAGGAGCCGCAAGGAGTTCAAGGAGTTACTGCACATGTGCAGCAGCTCTGATCTTGGCTTGTGCAACAGGCAAAGACAAAACTGTCTCTGTCTTGGAAAAATAATTTGGTCTGTGACGGGTTAAGGAGGGATTAGGGTGTTGTTTCCTGACTACTCAGAACCCCTGGAATCTTCTTCCATGCTGCAGTCCAATTGGAAATATATATACTGAGAAATGTAAATAGATGGATTTCACTTCAAATAATAGAGAAGCAACCTTAATGACTCGAAAATTCAGTCAAACATGAGCATTTTAGCTATTGCTGCTTGCCTTCATAATAATTCCATGTTGCTACACCAGCAAAACAAGAGGTAGGCTTCATTACACCTTTCCATTCATAGGAGTACAACATATGACAAATCTGCGTTTGTTGTATGGAAATATGTATTTTGCAAGTAAGATACAAAGCCAACTTTATTAATCTGATGTCTCAAAATGGTTAACAAAGGCACTTCATTTTGTAAAATGTGTGTGTTCTATTAATAATAATAATAATAATAATAATAAATTCTATTTTTTATTTACAATATTCGTCTAAAATAGGATAGATAGATAGATAGATAGATAGATAGAGAGATAGGTCGATAGCTGATACATACTGTTAGAATTATATCAATGAGTCCACTGTACGGCCTTATGTTTTGATCTACAGCAACAGCTCGGATTTTGACCACCTCTCCTGCTGTGTAGGTCACTTTGTCTGTTTGTATAAATATAGATATGTTTGCCATTGTCATCTCTAGCTGAGCTTCATATGAGAAGAGCATTTCCTCCGGATCTGATCCTCTTACAACCATAGTATAAAACCGTGATATTGCATTTACTGGCAGCTGTAGCTGAAGAAGAAAGAACATTGCTGTAAAATGAGGCACAAAGATATATATATATATATATATATATATTTTTTTTTTTTTTTTTTATATATAAACTATTTTATTGACTTTTCAATTGAACCAATATAGTTACAGTTTTCATTACATTTGCATAGATAGTAAAAGTATCACATATGTAATTTTGTTACAATATTTTGTTTCCAAATAAACTGGTAAAATGAGGAAAACATGAATTGTGTGATGTGTTCTCATTAGATATTGGTTGGTTAAATAGACAATAAACATAATAAGTAACCAATATCGATACCTTTTGATACTTTATAGATTTCAGGATTTTGTCACAAACAAAAATACTGTAACATTTAATAAGGATAGAATTCAAACATATATTAAATTAAAATAAAGGGTGTAGGAAACATAGAGGGGAAGGAGGGGGGAGGGAAGGTAAGGCACTGCAAGACAAGACTAGGCACTGCAAGGGACCAGTATTCTGGTTCTTCTTATCACTTACCTTTATTTATTGAGTTTAACCATTGAGTTCAATTTGGCGATAGAGAACCCATGTAGTAGATTCAAATATTTTCTGAATCTGGTTCTGTGTAACAACATCTATATTTATAATAAACGGATCCCATTTATATAAAATTTTGAGACACCCTTTTCCACATCTGGAAGTGTGGCTTGTCTTCCAGAAAAAGTGTTTTTAGAAGGGAACGTTTTAATTCTGTTAGGGTTGGAGTTTGTTTGTATATCCAATGTAGGGGCACAAAGATATTTTATACAAAACATGCACAGTGTGTATATGTAAGTACACTATTTTTCTTATAGTAGATAGTAGGGCGAGGCTATCTGGTAAATGTCAATGTTTCCGCTAAACTCACTGATCTGGACATTAAGATATTAGGCAATAATACATTTATTAAGTGCAATGTGCCACAAGTTTTGTACTTAACATTTTTGCCATTTCAAATATCCCATAGAAGAACAGTGGCTTAGAAAAGCAGCAGCTTAAAAAATCAAACCTATATTCACAATCATTTTAGTTGGTGCACTTAATGGTTCGGTCTCTTTAAAGTGTCTGGTATGTTATGGAGGGTCAAGTTAGGATCTGCATGGGTGTAAAACGTGTGAGACTTTCTAGTTTGTCTCCATTGCTTATGTCATGAGGTGAGCTATAGGTTTTACCCATTTTCTCTGGGCTCCTGCCAAATGCTTTGTGCAAAGCTTTGTTATACTGTATGGTTTTTTTTATTACATTCAAGTAGAAGACAGCCACTCACTTCAAGACAGCTTGGACTTTTGTACAAAACTCCCCTGCTGTAAATTATATTCTGTACTCAGTGGAATATATGATTTTCTAACATAAAATACATAAATTATGGGATCTTACGTACAGAGTCGGCGCCACCCCTAGGCAGCTTTAGGCAGCTGCCTATGGGCGGCGGCCACTGGAGGGCGGAAGCTCATGCTGCTGATGAATGCTTCCCTGACTCTTGCTACTTTTGCTCAGCTACCCCTCTTCCTTAAGAGGAATATGTTGAGTGTTACTGCAGAGAGGAGCAGAAGAACTATAACAATAGCCGACAGAACGCTGATTACTCTATGTGCATAGAGTATTAGAGCCACTGCTGATGGGTTACACTCAAACTGCCAGCGTTGGCGGCTGAAGTCAGTTGGGCGGCCTGCGGCATCCCTGCAGCACTGACAGTGTGAGTGTAACCCATCAGCAGCGGCTCTAATACTCTATGCAGAGATTAAAATGGTCCTGTAGAGGTGGTGGAACTCATTTCCTCCGCCACATACCCCCTCTCCCTTTCCCATTAGGCATAGCCAGAGCCAGTGCTAGGGGTATCGGAACCCCCTATAAATTTGTGCTCTACCTCCCATATGTTATAAAAAGACAGTGGGCTCACAAGGAAGGGGTGTGGTCACACAATAGTACCCAAGTTCAAATTACACCATACAGTAGTGCCCCTGATTCATATTATACCACATAGCAATGCCCCTTGTTCACATTATATCACTCAGTAGTACCCCTATTCACATTACATCACTCAGTAGTGCCCCTTATTCATATCACATTACACAGTGGTTCCCCTTATACATGTCATGCCACAGAGTAGTGCCCCTTATATGCAATGCCCACAGTAGTGCCCCTTACACATAAAGTCCACAGTAGTGCCTCTTATACACATGATGCCCACAGTAGTAGTACCCCTTATATACATAATGTCCACAGTAGTGACCCTTATACACATATCTGCCTCTGTTACTCCAGCAGCTCACTACCTGTGTCCCTCCAGCCCCCTCTCATCTTGTATTTAGCATGCACAGAGCCTGCTCTCTTTCATGGCTCTTCTTCACTTCAGCAGCGGTAATGTCATGAGATCACATACTCCGTGCCAGAAAAGGAAGCCGCTGGGATATGAGGAGGGGATGAACGCCGCCTGACAGACACAGCACATGGGAATACCAGATGGGATGGGCTGCAGATGAAGTTCGTTAGTGACACTAGCGTCGCCTGTATCATCTATTGACATGGGTGGCGGGTGGGCTTTTCTGTTGGAATTACTGTGAAGGGCCAAGGAGGAGGTGGAACTAGTTCCACCTACCATTACAGATGGTAGAACTCTGTTCCCCCCTGTTCCCCCCCCCCCCACACACACACACACACACACACTTTAACCCCTGACTCTATGCACACAGAGTAAGCAGTGTGCTGCCGGCAATTGTTACAGTTCTTCTGCTCCTCTCCACGCTGACATATTCCCGCCCTGCCCCACAAGAACAGACTCTGCATATTACCCCCAGCACCACCCTTGCAATTGCATAATACACATTACAGCTTTCCCCTTCATGATCGCAGCACAGACACAGACTCACTGTGATTACTGTTTAAGAGACACCTGCACAAGGAGTCGGGTCCCTCCTACTGCACCACCAGACACATTGGTGGTGTGGTGAGAGCTCACAGCTCAGAAGTGTCTAGAGCAGAGCAGAATTAAGGAGGGGGCTCTTTGGGTAAGTGAGAGCTTCATTTTATATATAAAGGGTGGAGTGAAGTGGGGGAAATACTTAT